>NC_053454.1:3955099-4010099 GCF_015227805.2 Hirundo rustica | reverse complement strand
CCTGGGAACAAAATTCCCTGCTGAAATCACGATAAAAGTATCAGTGACCACAAAGTAACCCTCAGAAACACCAAGAGCTGTCTTTCTGTGGATCTCAGCTATTTCTTGTGAACGTGGGACACAGTAGAATGAATATTTTTACCTTGAGCTCCTTTGAAGACCCATTTTTAATGAGAAAGAAGCGGTAACATATGTAAATGACACAGAACAAGGCCGCTTAATCTTGTCTGAGAGAGACTGAGCGTTCTTCAGACAGCAGTGACTGCTATGATTTGCTTCAAACATCTGCCCAAAATCGAGCAGCCTTTCAGTATGAGATGAGATGAATAATGTCTCCCTCCTGCATGTGCTAGGCAGAAGCAAAGTTTGTTTAATTAACTCAGACACTGTGCTTTGGGCTGAAATGATGTGGCTGCTCAAAACACTTGTTTATTTTTAGACTGTTGCTTTATTTTAATAGAAACGAAATTAAATCAAAACTTAATTTTCCACTTTATTTATAAAAAATCTCTTTTTACCTCGTTCTTTTACCTCCCCCCAAGACCTTCTCAGGGGAGAGTAGAGATCATAGACAGTAAAAAACTTTTGAGACAAGAATTCACTTCATCTAAAAGCAATTTTTTTTCAGGAGTAAATTTAACAGCCATAAAGCTGATTCCCAGAGAGCTGGAGTTTGAGAACAATACTTCCAATCAGCTTAATTATATGCTACCAAAATACGGATTTCTTATGAAGGCATCTTGCAACCTTTTCTGGGTAATGATACTTTGAAGTAACCTTTCAAACATATTGACTGCATAATAAAGAAGACAAAAACCCCAGCACCAAGGAAAGCATGAAAAAACCCAAAAACCTGTTAAAAATAGAAATTAATTCCTTTAAAGCAGAACTAATCCAGTCAGTTGTTCAGAGTTAAATGCTTATACCCAAATAGTCATTTTGGCATAGTAGCCTTAATTAATAGGTTAAATTTTGAGTAATTTTAGGGAAAAATATAGAACTCCTGGCTGTCTCAGATTCAAAATTTGTATTAAAAAGAAAATGTTTTCCAACAAAGCTTCTCTGTATCAGTGTTTTAATTCAGCAAAGGTACCTTTGAAATAAAAATATTCCTTTTTATCCTTCTAATAGTTTTATTCAAATGGAAAGAGAAGTCCATTTTAATATGTCATAGTTGGAAGCAGAGATGAAATGGCAAGACAATTAATATTCTTATGTGTATCTATTTCTTTTAGCTTTCTGCACGAAATAAAGAAAAGCTGAAAAACTGCAGAACAAAATAGTGACTGCTAAAATCAATGTGCTACCTCACCAGGTTGTACATCAAGTTTTTTAGTCAGAAAAAGATTTTTGCCGTCCATCCTTCTCCCTACATCCCAGAATACCAGCTTATCTAAGACTACAGACTTCATCCTCTTCTCCTGAGTACTTTTAACATGAAGAAAAGCAGCATTTCCTGTGCTTTAACATGAAGAAAAGCAGCAATTCCTTTTGCATTTTTTGAGCCCCTGTTGACTTAAAGCTGGCTCAGGATTTCTCAGAGGTGTGTGTAAAAGTCAGTTTTGACCCCTCTGCAGGCAGGCAGGGTTCGGGACAGAGGGCAGCTGCTTCCAAGGGTGCATCCATGCAGTCCCCCAGTGCAGCCCCCATTCTGCTGCCCCCCATTCCCTCCCCAGCAGCAGCAGCTGCTCCCAGCTTGGCTCTCCTGAACTCTGCTGTGGATCAAATGGGCAACAGGGTTGTGGCTCATTTATCCTTCCCCACCCCAAGCAATCCCTTGCCCTCTGCAGCTGCCAGCTTTGCTTGTGCCTACAGCCAGTTTTGATTTGCCTAAATTGTCCCTGTATTTATCTCCAGAGTTAATGCCCAGAGCCAGAGAGGATCACACTGGGCTTTGGCTGAAGTCTCTGTGTTACACTGGGCCCTACAGCCCTGCACTACTGGAATCCAAGGTTATCCAAGTCCGGGAGAGATGCCCCTCACTGCAGGGAGTAACCTTTTCCCATCCTCACAAAAGTGAGCTCCTAGGAAAAAGAAAAAAAAATAAGATTATTTAGTCTCAGCTACACCTCTGTGTTCACCCCTGTCTCCCTTTGGAAAGCAACTCTCTTGGGATAAAGTGCTGTATAATCGATTAGGGATTTGGAAATTCTTGCTGGATGTTGTTGTCTAGCTCACCTGCCATCGCCATACCACGTGTATCATTACAAGATGGGTTAATACTCTCATCTCTTCAACTAAGTCTCTCTTCTGAAGTTTCAGCACCATCCTCCAGATACCTTTTCTCACATCAGTAATTTCTGTTTAATGGATCTTAAAGAGAACCTTTAGTTTTGTAATGATAACATTTACAAGCAGAACTGTCCTTTGTCCCCAGTGCATGGGGAGGCAAAGCGCCATTCCCAGCCAAGTCAGTGATCACCCCTCCTCATCAGACCACAACATTCGTGTGGGAGGAGGCTGCAGCACTGTGCCCAGGACATTGCAGAGCAGCAGAAAGCAGAGCTGCTGCACAGAGATCCAAACTCTGCATGGGGGAAAAACACAGGAGGGTCCTCCTGCTCAGTTAGCCTCATTTATCCTAATTCTCCCATTCCACATGTGTCCTTTAACCTTCTACTGTTGCTGTAATTTCTCTATGAGTGTGTAGCCTTTACTTGTCCTAAACAGGTTTCTACTTTCTATACAAAACTATACTTGCTTTAACAGAAACCTCCATTTATTTTGTGAAAGGCATGGAGAAACTTTTTGCTGGACCTTGACTTTAGTGGAATGTTTCCTTTCCCTGTGCCCCTTGTGCAGCACAAAAATCAGATCTGAGACCAGGGCAATTGATGTGAAAATAAGATTTCAGCTAGTTTGGCCATTTTAAAATTGATTGTTTTCTCCTTTTGTAAATGATGTCCCTGATTCTTTAACTGCCTTGCTGAACAATTGTTCACTGGGATTTTTTTAACCATTTTTCATGTTTTTAACAGTTCTGATTTTGGCAGAGTAGCGACTGTGTTACAGCATGACACTGTGTAGCTGAGAATGCTTTAGGAAAAATCAAAGTTACAATAGAACCTAATATACTGCATTGATATCATAGGAGGGATAGTTTGGCTCTAAATATCCATCCTCTCAGTTACTCTGTCTCCACACAGTAGAATATTTTCTTCAACTACTATATTTACTTTATGCTAATAAATGCTGTTGCCAAGGAAACATCCCCTTTTCCTAATCAAGCTGTGTTTTAAAAGCAGTAACTTGCAGAGATTATAATGGTTAAAAACTTGTCCTTGAGGATAGGAGAACCTTTCTTCTTCAGGCCATCTGACTTATTTGATGCCCAGGTGAGGTGCCTGTCCTCTTAAAGAATTCATCAGAATTTGCCTTTTTTTTCCCAGGAAAATATTTAATCCGTCTTTTTTTTCCAGTGGAAAAATTTTAATTTGTCTCTTTCTAAAATATCTATCTTGATTGAACAGTGCCTTGGTGTGCAGGGAGCAGAGTTCTTTCTGCAAAACCTGGGTGGCTTGGCTGATGACTCTCACATCTCAAAGGCGTGCAACATGCACGCTAATTTCTGTGGACTCTTTCACAGGTAGAAAGAAACCCAAAAATCTCTAGGAACTTTCCCTGAGAATAAAAAATCTGGGAATGATAAAAAAGTGGAAGCCATTTTCTTAGCTGCTGAGGTGGCTGAGCTCATCTCTTTCTTTGTGTTTTCCTCATGACTAGCTCATAGAATTCATTGCTTAACTAACTATTATTATTATTATTAATATTATTATTATCATCCAAGGGTTCTTTAGCTGGGGTGACTGACTGTACTCCCCCAGGGGACTCTCAGGCTGGGATTCAAGGCTGGGAGTTCAGCAGAAAGCTGGGCAGCCAACGTGATGTTCAGCAGCGAGAAAACTGAACACTCGTGACAATCCAGCTCTAATTGAAGTTGACAATGTTTATTTTCTGGAAGGAAACTTCAGATGACAAGAGTGGTTCCATTTGTATCTCACAAAAGTCAGATTTTCCTCCTAGGACAGTGTTTGCCCTATGTGTTAAAATACAGTAATTGCTTCTTCCATTCATTCTCTTTGTGGACAGATCAGCTGTCAGGAATAAGGAAATAGTTTAGACATGAAATGTTAAAATTCTTCATCTTAGTCTCTGTTTTCTAAAGTCATTTTACATTTGTTTTACAGTCAGTTCTTATGAATATTCATTGAATAGTAAGAAAGAATACTCACATCACTCCTTGTATAGGAACACGAAACCATTTCTAGGAAGAGATTAATCCTTACTGACTTTCATCTGTGTTTTCAGTCCTTCAATTAGGCAAAAATTAATTAAATTAATTTAAATAAATGGCATGAAGAGAAAATAATACATAATTGGACTAGTTCTCAGTTTTAGAAGATTCTGATAAATCCATAGAGTTTTCTCTCTCTTTTTGAATGGTCTGTAGGTTTATTTCATATTTAAGATGAGCTGAAGTAAAGTTTATTTTAAGTTCTAGTATCTAGTTTAGATACATGTACAGCAGGTATGTCACTTTTGAGAATGGAAGGACACATTTGCTAAGAATCTGGTGAACCTTTGTCGAGTTCTGAATAGATCTAATGAATTCAGAGAGATATACTGCTAAATTTTAATAATGTAGAAAAGAGAAGATGAGATAATTTTGACAGCCAGGATTTCTAACATTAAATCTGGAGGGAATGTGACAGTCAAAAAATACCTGGACTCCTATTTTCCTAGTCAAAATCAGCTGCTGCTGCTACAGTTGCAGAAGCATAGGGCCTGGATTTGACTCAGAAGTGGCTGAAATAATCATTTTGTGTAGGACAGAGAGGATGAACTCCCAGCTGGGGACTGCCAGACGTGAAACCCTGGGCCATTCCTAGCTCTGGAGCAGCTCTCTCTGAGGGTCCTGCTGCAGCAAAGCTGCCATGTTAATGTGAGCTGCTCTGCCTGTGCCCAAATATAACCCTGTTCCCACTCCAGGAGGGAGCAGGGAGCCCGCTCAGCTTGCTCCTAATGCTGCTATGAAGCCTTGTCTTTGCAGAATTTAGCAGCCTTTAGCAGGCAGTTGGATAATTAGCAGCAAATCCTTTATGTGCCACCACCACGTAGCAGGACTATCAAGGACACAGAAGTGGACAAAACATGCTAATTTTTAATGGACTTCTCCCTGTGTTCAAGCCTCGCAGGACCTGCGTGAATGATTCCACTTGTGTAAAGTACAATGAAAGTATTGCTGTGCTGTCAGTATTAGTAAGATTTACGCAGATTTTAATGTGCAAAATTCTGGCTCAAGTCTGGGCAGCAGTTCAGGAGAGTTTAAATCAGGGCAAAGCTTGCAGCCAGGTCCAGAGCAGAGTAGCTAACAACACATCCTACCCTCAAACCTGCTGACAAGGTGACGTGTCCACAATATTCTGCAACTCTTGTAATGTGCTGCCATATTAACACAGTGGCTGTTAATAAAATTATTATTTCAATTAGCATTATCATCAAATAAAATGCATACATGTTGGTTTGAAGCTTAAAAACACAGAATAATACAGGCTCATGAAAAAAGGTTTTTTTTTTTTTTTTTGTTTTTTTTTTTTTTAACAGTCACACTTTTATTTACATATATAAAACATTTCAGCTCATTCAGATGCCTCATGACACACCAAAGTTTTTTCTCTGGTGCTCTGATGACACTGCTAGGTTAACATAGGTTAAGCAGCCTTGTACTGTTCAAATTAAAACATTTTTATACTGTGTTAGAAATGAAAGTGCCTCCCTGCTGTTGACAGAGGCAAAATCCCTGTACTCATATTAAGATTTTTCCATAAGGTATTTCCGTGTTATTTAGTGTTTCTCTACTGTTCATTTCCTTCACTTGCTCATGCAGCAATGCCTCTTAATTCTCAAGGAAAGAGAAAATAAGGTTAAATAAATATTTACATTGAATATTTGGGGCTATTTCATATTTTCCTTGCCCATTGGATGTTTGTACCTTCAGTTTCACCCTTAATCAAAGATTTCCAGTTTCCCAAGGAGTGTCTTCACGTTAGTTGTAATTTACTTGGCAGCTAATATACATTATGGAGGTCATAGCATATAATTTTTCATTATACCCTTGTAACTGAGTTTATTTCTTACTGCTTTTTATGCAGATCTGACAGTTTTCATCAATTAATTCTAGTTTACATGTAACACATCCAAGTTCGCTTAAAGTCTGTCAGAAAAAAAGTAAATGTTAAGCATCACATACCATATCCTTGGCATATGAAAAGCAAAAAATAAAAAGCTTTTCAAATCAATATTTAGCTAAAGCTTTAGGCAAGGAATGGCCCCTCATCCTGCTATTATTCTTTAATGATAAAGAGAACACAGATTTTGTTAGACACAGAAAAAATAAAATAAATAAAAGGCAAAATTTAGAATGGACAATTAATTTGTCTCCTGGGAAAATACTCCTTCAGTATCTGTCTTTATTGACTGAAACCCTGAAAACACTGACAAAAATCTGCTCCTCTGTGAAGCTGACTGTGTTGAAGAAGTTTTCACAGTGAGATGAAGCAGTGCAGAACTATCTACACTTGTAGATAAACCATCACCTGGTTATGCCCAGAGAGTGGAAAGAGCTGAATGCTCTCCCCAGCAGTGACTATCAGTCTTATTTTTCTTTGACAATCCCTGCATCAGGTGGGATCACAGCTCTGTATGGCTCATTTGTGCCTCAGTGATTACCTGGAATTGTTAAAACCGGAGTGAAATTGGCTGCCATCCTCAGAAGCTGCTGGTTGACGTATTTGAGCCCTTTAAGCTGGACTCACCATTGCTTATATTTATATTCACAAGTGCCCAGTGTCTTTAGTTGAAAAGCTAAAGTTTGGCTTTAGTTGAAAAGCAAAGAGTTTGCAGAGTCAGGACTGATATATGGCTACAGGAATTAGACCTAAAGAAGACAATTTAAATACTTTAATTTATGTAGCTTTGCTGCGGTGGAGGACATTAAAACACACAGGGATGGACACACAGAGTCAAAATATGGCAGATACTAAAATATCTATATTTTCAGGAATAGTGTACTGATACTGCTTTTAGTTTCCTAACAGGGGTATTGCTCATTCATTCACTTGCTGAATAATTGTGATAATTGAAGCATCCTCAGAACTTTTTGAACAATTTCTTATTATGGATTTGGAAGTGCTCAAGTGCTTTTAACAGATAATTGTGTTTTAAATTTTAAATACTTTTGTGATGAATTTTTGAGGCAGGTGGTGGTTTGATTAAATTTTAAAGAGCTCTGATTATGCAGAAAAATGTGAAAAGTATTGCATATATTTGTAAGTGATTTCTCAATAAAATTTAAACATTATTTTCTTTGAAAAACATGCGTTTGGACTTTGAGAGTAACTTCCACTTTTTTTTTTTCTTTTTGAGATTTTGATGTGTTTTTATGTCTATTTACAACTATATCTCTCTATGTTTAATATCTGAAAATCATTTTTGTCTGAATAAAGAGTTTGGGGAATCTTGAAGGAGGTTTTTTTTTGGCTGGTGTTGTAGCATTATATTTTTTAATGGTATGCTGTTTCGTTGTTGTTGTTTTTGGCAATATGAATGATTTAATTATCCAGATTCTCTAAATCTGTAGTAAACTTAAAGTAATTCAGACAGTATGGCAGAGCAAGAAACTCATACTCAAATATCAGCAAACCTGATTAAATGTAAATCATCATAAATTTAAATATCTCAGTGGAAAGATGCAGTGAAATAAATGCTTTCCAAACAGCTGTTTCATATGGAGTACTGAGGAGAGAACATCACCAAGCCCCAAAACTACCCTGGCACTATGTACAGCTTGAAATTGAGTTCTTGATCTGTTGATGGGGTGTGATAAACACAAACCAGACATTATATTCCTAATTTTTTTTTCTCTGTTCTTGTGGGATTTAGTTTGTTGCAAAACATCTAGAAATGATGTTTATATGAAATAATCAAAGATCAGAGGTGGGAGGAAAATGGAGGGGGTTCATGAGGAATTTAAGGGTTCAAAGACCAGTCAGAGCTCATATTTTGTAGATCTCTATACAGTAAACGGAGGGAAAGGAAAAAAAAAAAAAAAAAAAAAAAAAAAAAAAAAAAAAAAAAAAAGGAGGTACATTTAAAATGTATTTCCTCCCATTTCTTCATTGACAAAATAGAGAATGCATTGTCACCTTGAACTGATCACTCCAGAGCAGGCCTCTGCAACCACTACCTTTTCACAGTATGGGAACACAGGTTTCTTGACACAGTGAAGGAGACTTAGGAGATTCCCAGACAGGGATCCCATGGCTGAGAGATCAAAAGGTTTTTTGATGTAGGAATTTCCTTGAGTCAACCAAATTGTTCTAGGCCCAGAAAATTCCCTGTAGAGGGTTTTGAAAATGGTCCCACTCCACAATTGTGTTGAGAGTTCTCACTGATGTGCTCCTGTCACTAAGGCACCACCTCTGGGACAAAATGCTGACCCCTTTTCCAAACACAACTGGCTCTATACTATGAGTGTCATCACAAATGCAGCAGAGAAAATATACCAGTCATGGAATCAGCCACATGTTCATGGAGCTGCTGCCTCAAACAGCAAAGGAATTTGCTCTGTGAGGGTTGCTAAGAGACTGCTTTCATGTCTATATACTTAGAGCACCCAGGCCTGAATAAATGAAGTTCTGGTTCCAGTGCTGCCTGAGCTGGAAGAGGAGATGATAAATTGCTGACTCAGAACTGCACAAAGTGGGTTTTTGAGCCTGAACCTTCGGCACCCCTGGCGAGGGCACTGGCACGATGCACAGTGCTGAGTGAGAGAACTGCCGTGAGATTTACATTTCCAGTCTATTTTGTTTATGCATTTTTTGCTGTTCATCTTGATGTCTCCACTCTGAGCGCATGATTCAAGCTGCTGGATGGGTTAAAGTGATCCAAAGAACAGCTACAGTGTGTTGTGTGTCCTTATTTGTCTATAGGATGAGTTACACTCTGTAATCTCAATCCTGGTAAATGTCATTCATCAGTGTGTCAGATATCCCAGAAATCCACATTACTTGGAAACCAATACAGTCCCAAGAGAAGAGTCAGAGGACAGGGCAACACAGTTTGTCTGGGGATGCAAAGAAACAACATAAAAACAAAATGAAGCCTACAAAACTGTGGTGGTGTGAGAATTGTTTTTATTAAGTTTTTAAGTTATTTTTGTAAGATTTTAAAGTTATTTTTATAATGGTTACTGTATACCCCTGTGTTCTGCATTGGTTGTTTTGTCTATTGTATAATCAGATGTTTTCTGTCATTCATTCCTTCCCTGCACCTGTTGCTGTCAATTCCCCCCCTCTCGCCTCGTGGTCGCCCTGTCTGTCACTCGGAGACCCTTCCCTGGCTTCCAGAAAACTCCGGGAGGGGTGCCGAGTGATAGGCTGGGGCCCGGGAGACCCCGTCCCATCATTTTGTGGTTGGTCCCCAGTTCCATGGTTCACACCCCCGGTGAACCCCCCGATTCCTGTGACTGGCTGACCGGTTGTCGCCACCCCTGTTTCCACCCCCCCTTAAAAACTGCTGCGCGCCTGCCCTCAGGGTCTCTCCTGGGCAGCAGGTGCAGCGTGCAGAGCCCTGTGCTTCCTCTGCCTCAATAAACCTACGTTACATCCTGCTCGGGAGAGTCCGCCTTTCATTAGCTGCCGGGGTCGCTTACATCATCTACGTGCCCATCGCTGACGGTGGGATCCAAGTTCCCACAGGGAGGAAGCGGCGCGCTTAGCCTGTCGCTCCGACCTTACCATGCTGCCACAGTGAGACCCTGAGCTAGCCTGTGGCCGCGCGGGTCAGCGCGAACTGGACACTGTGACACAAAACCAGCTGCTCTGACAATGGCTGTACTCTTATTCTAAGACAACTGCATAGCATTGAGATAAAATTGCCAAAGATCAGAGGAATTCCAAAATGTGGACAAAAAAAATGGCTGGCATAACACAGTATTGACATTAGGAACCAGAATAAACAGCAAGTGATATAGGAAGTGAAAAGACACAAGCAGTTCCTCTGAATGAAGAAATATCCTGGATAACTCTGCTAGAAGAAAACTTAAGAAAAAAATTCCTTTTATTTTTTTTTATTAACCAGTCTTGTATCATGAAAACTTGGATCTTCCTATTTTTTTTTTTTTTTTCTTCCTCCCTGCCCTCCCCCCAAATAAATGTCTTTGGCCAATATGTTTTCTGTAGAATATGAAGTGTTAAATCTCGCAGTGAAATACTTTTCACTACAGTACAAAATTTCATTTGTATTTATGAAACTTCATCAATACAGTTAAATTATTCACACATATGTTTAACACACCCACAGAAAAGCAGATCAAAAGGACTCTGGGTTGGAAAATAATCCATACAGACAATAGGAAATGTAGGACAATGTTTTTGTCCAGCAACTGGAGATGGGCACCCTCATGTTTTTTTCCATTAGAAGGTAGAATTTTATCATAAAATTGAATGTGTTTTTGTTTTTGTTTTTTTTCCTAGCATGTTACTGACTAATTTAGGGCTGAATATCACAGAATGGTTTGAGACTGAAGAGACCTTTAAAAGTCTAGTCCAGCCCCTTTGCTATGGGCAGGGATATCTTTCTGTAGAACAGTTTGCTCCAAGTCCCGTCCAATGTGATACATCCTGGGATGGGGCATGAATAATTTCTATGTAAAATCTTTTCCAGTGTCTCACCACCAGAGGGTAGAGAATTTCTTCCTTAGGTCAAATCTTTTAAGTTTAAAACAATTGTCACTTGTCCTATTGTTAGGGTCCCTGGTAAAAAGTCCCTCTTGACCTTTTAAATCCTGATTGGGCATCAAAACACTGCTCTGAGTGTTTTGAGAGTGTGTCTCTGGTGTCCCCAGAGCCTTCTGTCCCCCAGGCTGAGCAGCTCAGTCCCTCAGTCTCCACAGGAGAGGTGCTCCAGCCCTCAGAGCATCTTTGTGGGTCTGCTCAAACAGGGCAATGTCTTTGTGCTGTTGGAAGCCCCAGAGCTGGACACAGTGCTCCAGGTGGAATCCCACAAGAGAAGTTCATGTCCAATTTTCATCCACCCCTACCCCCAGGTCCTTCTTGGCAGGGTTGCTCTCAATCCCCTCATCACCTACTCTTTACTGGGGTCTGCCCCACTCTGGCACTGGACCTTGCACTGCCCATGTGGAACTTGATGAGTCTCTCCTCAGGCCAATTATTAAAATGTGGAATGAGAATGACTTGCTGCAGTCTTAAAATAGCCTACTAATTTATTTATTTATTTATTTAAACTTGATAATAGATGTATCAATGCTTTATTTACTCGTTGCTGCTCAAAGCCCGTTTTCCTAACAGAATTGTTCATTTCCAGAGCTATATGTAAGGCTATCATTAGAACATTATTATTTTGAGAAATGATGTACTAAAGAAGCTTTTTCATGTGCAGATTTTTTTTTATTGATAAGATTGAATCAATTTCAATATGGGGCTTTTTTCAGGTCACTGACAAAGTCACTAACAGCATAGAATCAGTAAGTTTATTGCTTTTTGAGATCAGTTAACTCAGTTTATCAGTTTAGAAGTCACTCAGTAGGAGGTCACTTAAAGACAATCAAAAGAAAGAGGGGAAGAAATAGATAAGAATCCTTTTTTTGGTGCCAAAACTTCCTTCAGAGACCTCTTTCCAAAGATGGCTTGTGAAACAGGCTGCATTTCAAAAGACAAGATGTCAGACCATGGGACTTGCTATAATACTCCAATGAATAGGAAGAAATAGTTTGAATTGCTTCCTCTGCCTAAGTAAACACTGTATTTCTTTCTATCAGACAGTTTCCATTGCTACCACAATTGCAGCTGTTGGCAATATAAAGAAAAAAAAAAAAACAGCCTAAAACTGCGGTGCTACGAAGAGAAGGACATATATATCATAATCTCAGCTGTTCTGATGCACACACCAGGACAGATCTGCCAGCATCTCTGTCAATACAGAGTATTTTCAATGTGGCACAGAATTGACCACTGAGACTGTCTGGCCTCCTTGGAAGTGTAAAAATTGTCACCCTTTAACTCATTCCCCGGTTAGAGACAATGTCATCAGGAGCACCAACAAACATCTCAGTGACTTCAAGTGCGTTATGGTTGAGGTTGAAGTCTCTTCAGTAGACATACAGACAATAAAGGTAGTAAATCTTTAGCCATATATGTTGTCTTTGTGTTGAGAGATGACACAGACATCTCTACAGGGTAATTCCTCCCTTCCTAAAATATTTGATGTCAGATAACTCACCTTTTAGGGGTGCCTAAATTTCTCATCTCAAGATGAGAAATTACTTTTACAGTGTGAAAGAATAAAGCATTTTAGCCTTTCCCAGCTGAAGCAAATGTATGTTTAAAACTCCCTTTAAGCAAAGAAAACCCATACAATGAAACCTGAGGCAGACGCGTGACATTGGAAAAATGAGCACAAAAGCCTCTTCAGTCCAGTTTATTACTGTTTGATGTTAGAATTATCAAAAAGACTCTCTTGTAATGTGACACACCAGGGAAACTTCATAACAGATAATGCTGTCATCCTGGAATTCTGTGCTTGCTATTTGATCAGCAGATGGTGGTGATGTAACTGCCAATGATATAGAAAAGAGACCAAAACTTCAGGAGCTAAGAATTTACAAACTGCAGACTTCAGTACATGTTCAGGTGCTTTTTCTTCATCCTTCAAAGAGTGGGTTGTAATATTTATGAAATATGCATTTCAAGAATGTAGAGGAAACCTGCTGAATATTTCATTTTCAATCATCTGAAGTAGTAAAGTTACAAAAGAATGCCTTTAAGCTGAAAAATGTAGTTTTACAAGCAGAACAGCCCAATTTGGGAAAAGACCAATGCTTTTCTTCCACTTTTGTGTTTCCAAAGTGGGCAGCTGGCTCTGCAGTTTTTATTTTTTAATGTTCTGTAAGATCCTGTTTGCTGACTAATGCTTCCAGTTGCTGGTCACATCATCTAAAGAACATATATTTTACTTCTGGGTAGCAGAATAGGTTTTCTGAAAGAGATTCTGGCTGCAGACAGCCTTGCTGTTACTTTGGGTTCATCCATAGGTGGTCAGGTATGCAATGGACTAAATTCAGGGCTCTCTGGAACTGAACAAACTGGTGAGTTGTGATATTTGTTATTGTGTCATTCAGGACTGATTATAACTCAAATACAGTTTAATTTATCTAAGTTTCAGCCACTGCTGAGGGGAGAGATTTAACAGCCTAACTCTGGAGTTGACTCCTGCCAGTAACCACAGAGGCGAATTCAGGTGTATGGCTTTGAGTAGAAACTTCTAGAAACTTTTATAAAAATGAAACCAGGTGCGATCCATCCTGCACTAGATACAGAAATCATCAATTGCAAAATCACTTTGCCTTGGATTCAAAAATTCATTGTACAGAACAATTAGATACCTAACTATTAAGTGCTTTTTTCTTTTGCCTGAATTTTGGCAAATCTCAATAATTTCATTGCCTATCTTTTGGTACTGTAGGCATTGCCTTTAAAAAATAAAATTAGACTTTTTTTTGTAAATCAACAGTTCTAGATGTTGATCCTCCATTGAGTACCATATCAATGAGCTCAGCAGTGTGATTATATCACATGCGAGAACTCACGTTCACATTATTGGTTTCATACTGATTTCTATTTAAACACACACCCTTGGGCGTTATTAGAAGAAAAAGTAAACAAGGACTTCCTAATTTACTTTCTCTGTAGCATTCATTACCTTGCAAAATTCTGTAACATCCTGTATTAATCCCCTCAAAACTGAGCATTCTTCCTGTCCTTCTAGAACTTCATCAGGCTTCTTTGGATCCCTTCCATTTATGCTATACATTTTTGAGATGAGATAATGGAGAAGGAACAGTGCTACAAAAGGCTAAGCCAGGAAAGCATGCAGTGTTATTATTATAGTTTCAAATCTGGTTTCTAGACCATCTCTAAATGTCTTTATGTTTTGTTTGTTCCGTTTCAGCTACACAAAGAATTACCTATAAAGGTCCAAAGACTTTTTCTGTAATGATTTGAGGTGCACTCTATGTAGGTTCCAGTGTGCGTTTGCTGCCTTATTATTGTTTGTTACCTTTGACTCCATAGTTGAATGTTCTTCTGCTGTTATGCCACACTTACCTTGAGTTTACCTAAAACCTCTATTTTAGTTCAACCATGAATCAATAGAGTTAATGTAGTAGAGAAAAAACACATGATCTGCAGAAAAGAGCTGTGGATGGACATGAGGGCACCATTAGAAGTCACCAAGCAGCATCAACTAGACCTAAATCATCACCTACAAATGTTTTTCTAATTTTTTTTTTTTTTTTTTTTTTAAACTCCAGTTAAGAATGCTGCAATATCTTTTGCACAGGCTTGCCTGGTGTGTAATCTCTGCTAATATTAAGGCAGAAGCTGAAGCTCACTGTTACTCTTTTCAATGTAGAGAGTAGGTATTTCTATTGATCTTTGAAAAAACAATCTGAGCGCTTGAAGATTGCATTCCCTCAGTCTGTTCTTTTTCAAGAAAAAGACCACTGTATTCTTTCAACCTTCCATCACAGAAAAACATGGTAGTTTACCACAGCAGTCCTGGTGATCTTGAAAATAGTAATCAGTAATTTTATTGTATCTCTGTGAAAGATCTCACACACCTATCTGGCCTTTACTGACTCAGAAAGTTTCTGCGCTGTTGAAAATGTTCCAGCTTCATGCATAACATTTATAATCTGTAGTCACACCACAAGAAAACACATATTCCTACAAATGTTTTGCCATAAGCAAGTAGAGAACAAGGTTTTTACATTCATGTCATTTTTGGCATATGCTCCTGTAATAGATTCACAAAGTTAAGTTGCCTGATCCTTTTTTTCCTCCTCCTTATTACAAAACATCAGATTTTGAGGGAGAAATTGCAATGCCTTAAAATCTAGGAACTGTCAAAACTTAGGGAACACCTGCAAATTCTGAGGTTATTCTGAGGAACTCACAAATATAAGGGCCAAAACTCACAATAGTTTTATTACTGCATTTCTCAATTTTCTGTAATTTGTGATGTGAAGAAATTTTCCCCAGTTTTAGAAGAAGTGGATGTTCTTGCTGCTTTGAGAACTAGTTTGTGCAGCTGAACATTGAAACAACAAGCAGAAACTGATAGGAAGAGAAAATATGTCCAATCATTGCCTTCAGGATTTTATTACAGGGAAAGCTTCCCTGAGTTTTGAAGGAAGTTAGAGAAAGCAATTGGATTTTAAAAATTACCTGTATGAGATGATCAAAATTACAGTCTTTCAGCAATGAAATGCCCTTTTGCCATTCAAGGCTCTCAGTTCTTCAGCTGAGTGTGATAGTTCCATACTTATTTGCATTTACATAAGAAAATGGACATTGGCTTCTAGTAGCTTAATTACTAATCCAAACTTTATGCTTTTGTATGTCTCATAGTTACAGCAAAAGGCAAATATTCACACATGACATAGTACAATAAATAAGAATATAATAGTTTTATTCAGGCTGATCATATTAGCTAGAATATTTTCTTCTACACAAGGAAAAACTGGTCTTCAGAAAAGCTTCTAGGTCAGGTTTAATAATTACATCATCTCAGCATAGAGACTATTTTGTTTTGTCTGCTCATTCATTTAAAAGTACCCCCAAAAAAGGCAAACTGACCTTTCTTTTCATAAATAGAAATTTAAAATCAATATGCTAGAATTAAAACAAACATCTTTCTGTTTAATCTTAGGCTATTCTTCGGCAGAGATGGGGAAATACAGAGAGAGAACATCTGAAACCTAACACCTGTGAATGAAGGGAAATTAGGGCTGCTTTCAGATAACTGCACAACAGAAATCATGAAATTTGCACCATGAGAAAGAGATGCACAGAATTATGCATTGCTATAGGAAATTTCACTGTGTTTTCTAGACAGAGACCTTGAATTGTATATGCTCTGTAATGAGAAGCATCAGGAGAGAGGAAAAAATGGTAGCTTCCCATGTATTACTATTTTCCTTTCCACTCACTCACTGGTGAATATGTGGCTGATACTGTAAAGCAACTTTACATTAGTGTAAATATTAAGTATATGAGCTGAGTCAGTAAGTAAATGGGGGTGACACCTCCATTTCTACTTTACAGAGGACTCCAGAAAAAAATTCCCACGTCTCAATTCTCTCTGATGCTCACAGGCTTCTGTCCAGCATCAGGACTTAATGCTTGGAGCTCATCCCTAATTCCAGCTCTGCCAGAGACAGTTTATGAGCTCAGCATATGCCCATTTTCCTGATGTTAAAAACAACCTCTTGATTTCTTCTAAACTATTTATACACTCTCTGTGCAGGCAGAAAAGTTTATCCTAACAATGTGGACCCCTTGGCACACCTGTGCTCCATAGGGCAGGAGTTCCTGAAGCAAAGGATCCATTTTAGTGCAGTTTTGTAGGAAAAAACGAGCAAATCTTAAGCAGTTTCCTTCTGCTGCCATAAGGTGGGAGGAAATTTGCCCCAACAGGAATCTCCTGCCAATAATGTTTATGCCTTTTTCTTTTTCTTCACATTAAAGCCTTATCTAAGGGCTTCACCTGAGACGGGAACCCCTGTGTAGAAACTGCACAAATAGAACAGATGAACAAAACTCTCCTGCTGATAGAGACGGCAGCACAGGAACATGACTTCTGCATGTAATGAAATACACATTGGCCTGGGGTCATGATAATCTCAGGTTTAGCTGTCACCTTCTGTACACCCTGAAAATTCACTCTTGCAAAGGAAAAATCTCTTCCCTGGCACCCTCTAACAGATTTTATAAAAATAGCAGGACCATGACATTAAGTTTACAAAGAGGAAATTGGAATACAGAAAGATTTATTAATTTGCCTGTAGAATGAGTGCATGGCACAGTAGCATCATTCTTGGAGTTATTTTACAACAGCAAAGAAAATTGCACTAAGTGCATTTTCTGGCCCCATGGTAGAAAGCACAGAAGAGTTTAATGGTGGCTGAACTCTCTTCTCCCAGTGAACAGGGCCCAACACTGAGCACCAGAATTTGAGGTGCAGCCTCACCAGTGCCCAGCACAGGGAGACAATCGCTGCACTGGTCCTGCAGCCACAGCATTGCTGATACAAGCATGGGGGCATTGGCCTTCTTGGATGTCTGGGCACATCTTCCTTGGATCATGTTCAGCCACTGTCACCAGCACCCCCAGAGCCTTTTCTGTCATGGAGCTGCTCCAGCCACTCAGCCCCTGGCCTGGAGTTCTGCAGGGGGTTGTTGTGGCCGAAGTGCAGACCCAGCACTTGTCCTTGTTGAACCTCAGACCCCTGGCCTCGGTCTGTCCATCCAGGCTGTCCAGATCCCCTGCAGAGCCTTCCTGCCCTCCAGCAGATCGACACTCCCACCCAGACTGGTGTCATCTCCAAAGTGACCCAGGGTACCTTCCTCCCCTCATCCAGATTAACAATGAATTAACAATGAGATTGAGCAGAACTGGCCCCAGAGCTGTTACCCTGGAGAGCACCAGCTGTGACACTCCACCAGCTGGACGTGGCTCCGGTCCCCACTGCTCCCTGGGCCTGGCCATCCAGCCAGTTTTTCACCCAGCAAACTCTGCACCCATCCAAGCCATGAGCAGCTTGGTGCATCTCCAGGAGAGCACTGTGGGAAAGGCTTTGCTAAAGTCAAAGTAGACCAGATCCACAGCTTTTCCCTCACTTTCCCCTGTGAGGCACCTCGTCACAGAAGATCAGGGTGGCCAGCAGGACCTGCCTTTCCCAGGCCCATGTTGAGTTTGTCCTGTACCTGCAGTGTGATGGCACCCAAGGTGATCTGATCCATGACCTTCCCTGGGAACAGCCTTTAAGATTTCCATCTTGAAGACTGTCCAGCCTTCCTGGACTCCTTTGCCCTCCAGGAATGTCTCAGCAGGGACTTTCCCTCCCAAGGGTTCCTCTCAACCAGTCTTCTAACCAGGCCAAACACTGCCCTCTGGAAGTCTGAGGCAGAATTTCTGCTGGCAGCCCTCCTTATTTCTCCAAAAATCCCAAACTCTTATAATTTTGTGATTGCTGTGCTCAAGAGGGTCTCTGTCCATCACATCACCCACAAGTCCTTCTCTGGTTGAAAACAGCAAATTCCACAACCTCCAGGAACCTCCCAGACTGTTTCCTCCCTGCTGGGTTGCATTTCCAGCAGACATCTGGAGCTGGAGTTCCCCATGGGAAAAACAAAATATTTAGGAGACATCTTAAGCGTGTCCTCTCTATTTTTTATCCAGTATTATGTTGTACTGCCAGACTAGGAAAATTTAATTTGAATCATGACTCTCATTTAGTCAAATTTCTTGTCTGAGGAACATAACAGATCTTGGAAGGGGTGCTTGGACATTCAAACCCCACAGTGTTGCCATGAAGCCTTAGCTGGCAAAATATGAAGCTAATGAATTGATTAATGCTGTTATCAGAGTGGGCTTACCCTTAGAAAATTCAACAGATCAGGGCACTAATTTTATGTCTTCTCTGCTAAATGAGGTGTGCATGCTGTTAAAAATTCCCCCATCACACAGAGTTTTGTATCAGTCGGAAACAGATGGGCTTGTAGAATAATCAAACACTTAAGCAGATGCTAAGAAAATTCATCAGCAGTGAACCAAAACATTGGGATAAATTGTTACCTTTTGTTTAGTTTGTCTATTGGGAGGTCTCTTAATCATCAATTGGTTGTTCCCCATACCTTTCCAAAAATACTCAAGAGGCAGACGCTCTGAATTTGTGTTGTTTGCAAATTATCCGACATTTGGCAGCCTCACATTTTCACCCAGATAACATCCTTCATAATTATACTGTTCACGTATGTAAATCAGGGCCCTGAGCCTGCAGATAGATTGACATGACTTGAAGGATATAACATGTACATGAATGACAGCAGTAGTTCCAAACTGGCAATCTTTATGAAATACAGATGCTGTAGATGGATGAAGCTGAACAATTTTCAAAATAAAAGCAGTGACATTGAGACAAAGGTAATTATTAGTCTCATTTATGCTCCTCTCAATCAGCAACAGATTCCCTGCAAAAATTAAGAGTAGTGTTAGGACAGGGAACACACAGATTTGCACTTATTTCTGTATCATGTGTGTCCATTTTCCAGATCTGAAAGTTGTCAGCAGATTTGGGATAAATCATTCATGGTTAAGAGGCAACAAGACATTTTTATGTTCAAAGTTGCTGGTTTAGGGTTTGGCAGATGGGCTTGAAGTGACCTCAGAGCAACACAGTCAGACTGCTTCTGGTCCTGGAAACATAAAACTTCATGACAATATTTTTGGTGGCTCAGGTTCTTTCTCATGCTGCTGAATAGTAGAATGTCATTCTATTGAGCTATAATATCAAGTAGAAAAGTAATGCTACTGCATTTTGGATGACTAACAAGACGTGAAATATAGCTAAATCTTTCAATTAATCTACTTATTTTTCAGCCATACACTGTATTTTACTACTCAGGAAGCTATCTAACCACTGTTAGAAAGTTTAGCTGATGATTAAAATGTCTGTAGAAATACCAACGAAAGAGTGTCAAGGAAAAACATATATATATATATATATATATATATATATATGTACTCACACATATGGTCTTTAGGAGTCCCAGTTCTGTTGAAAATTATGGAAATGTAAAAAACTGAAAAATTTGGCTCTGTACATTCTCCAGGAATGCATTGAATTGGATTAATGTCATGTATAGTTCCAATTATTCTTTACCTACTAAAGGTTGTTGGCAAAGCTCATAAAAATGTTGGTCACCATTATCAAAATATCACAAGATTTTGTGACTATAAGAAGAAAATTTGTTCTGTATTGGTCTAGGACAAACCTTTCATTTTTTACTCTATCTAAAAGAGAAATCCTGCCAACTTTTTTTCTTTTACAAACATCACTTTTTTGTTATTGTTGTTGTTAGAATTTGCATCTAATTAAGTTTTGTTCTAAAATGTCATAGAGGAATTAGAAGAATCAAGAAGTTTTTCTCAGTTTTATTGTGGTAAAATTTTGCAAGAGACAGGGAAGCAAATGGAGGAAAATAAAGATTAATAACTGCTCATTCATTAAATATTAATAAATTATTCATAGATACTTTGGGTTATCATGAAATTGAAGTTCTTGGCACACAGGTAAAAATAAATGAAAAATAAAAACAAAACAAATGTCAAGTAAGATCATGTCATGAGGATAATAAATCTGAAGCCAAGTTTTGAAAGGAGATTTGGCACCTTTCAAGGAGCATTGGTAATGAAAGAGTGAAAAAAAGAAAAGAATAATTAAATTTTAGATACCTTTCAGAAAATGTAAAACCCAGCATCTTTCAGATTCAACTATTTTCTTCCCCTCCTAATTCTTTATTCTGTGGAAGTCTGCTGTATTGAAAATATCTATTTTCTCTCACTCCTTTTTCTTTATGTTTCCTTTTTGAAGTTTTCCTGTCTTCAATAATTTCTGATGCTAAATATTTGAACTCACTTTAAAAGATCACAGGATTTTTTTTCTGTTTTCATCCTCTTCTTGCTTCATTTGATTTAGTCTTATCAGGTTAAATAGAATTTTTGGGGGAGGGGGGTTGGTGATAGTCAAAAAGAAAAAGTGATGGGAGAAAAAAGAGAAATAAAAATTAAAAACTTGTTTTTAAGAGAATGGATCTGTTGTGCGACATCTCTTCTGCAATGTCCAGGGAACCTGGCTGTGAAAATGGCTGTGTTTAGTCTGTCCCTTCTCCTAATTGCATGATTCATAATATTTTAAAGAAACACAGTAAAAAATGATCTTTCACCACGTTGACCTCTTTCCTCCTTTTATGAATGAATGCTGTGTTCAGCAGAGCTGGGTTTATTACTCTTCTCCATGACATATTCCCGTTTGCCTAAGAGGCTCTTGTCTTCATGCTGGATCATCCAGCTGGAATTCTCAGCCATCCAATTTCACAATGGTTAAATTTTAAAACACACAACTCAGCAAGCAAAAGACAAAACCGGGAAGAAAAAAAGAAAAGAAAAGAAAAGAAAAGAAAAGAAAAGAAAAGAAAAGAAAAGAAAAGAAAAGAAAAGAAAAGAAAAGAAAAGAAAAGAAAAGAAAAGAAAAGAAAAGAAAAGAACCAAAAACACACCCACAACAAAAATACAAAAAACCTGGAGTGCTTGACTCTTTGCTTTAATTGCACATTAGAAGTTTTAATTTTAAATTCTGGGAAAAGTTATCTTGATTGCTTAGCTTAAGTGTTGCTTCCAGATTAATATCTAATTTAGGACCAGCTATCATTTTCCCTTTGTTGAAATTTTTTTTTCATAATAACAGCCTTCAAAGTAGCTAAAAATATCCTTGTGATACAAGGCAATAAATGTTTGCAGATATGAATCCCATTAAAGTTTATGGTGATTAAAACATGAAATAGGACTTGGTATTTGGTCTTTGAGAGTTCTTCTGTAATTTGAAGCAGACAGATTTAACAGCAAATAATTGTATTTGTGTCCTTTTTGCCTCAGGGCTTCAAACTGTGATGAAGATAACTCATTTTTTCAGAAGGATACTTAGAAGATATCAGATATTAGGCTTACTGTTATCCTCCTCTTTACTGTGGATTTCATTAACTATTCTGACCAACACACTAGCAAAGAAGAGGCTGAGATAGTGGATGCTGATGGGTTTCCAAGAGAAGTGAAAACATGAGGTTTTCTCTTCTCTTGGAAAGACATCTGTCTTTCACAGGGTATCTATATTTTTTTTTCTCTGCAGCAGCACAAACACAAAAACATTAAATATATTGTACAAGTTATAAAGACTGCAACATGCACCACGCTGCTATGAAACAGATTTCTTGTTTTTTCTTGGTTTATCTTTCGGTCTTGTTTTTTGATTTCCTGTGGTCTTTTTGTTTGTTTGTTTGTTTGTTTTTTGCTGTTTTTTGTTTTGGGATTTTTTTTAATGGAAAAAAATCCATGTACACATCACAAAGAAGAACCCAAAGGATCTGTGCCAGCTGTGATCTCAGGAGAGCCTTAAGCATGGCTGTATCTATTCCAGACTGTAACCAGCTATAAAATACACTGTACAGGAAAACACTCCCACAGAAGCCTAATCAGAAGCTAACACAACTTTCTTCCATGAATGTTCTGAGATATAAAGTGATCTCATTATTCATCTATGCAGCTTTTACTTTGTACTGAGATGGAGTAGAACACCTTGCACAGACAGACAATTAAATGTGTTTATCCTAAAATTCTTGATTAATGCCTTTCAGATTTTTCATTTGACTGTGTAAATTTATATCTTGGTTAACAGGTCTATTTTGAACATATATTTAGTATTTGGTGGAACAAACCATAATTTCAGGAAGAGAGGTTCAGTTGTTTTGCCAGGTAGATGCACCTGAAGTTTTCTGTCCTTTTCAAGAGTGTAGTGATAAGTGGATAGGGGCTTTATGGGGAGGAATTTAAAAACCAAACCAAAACAAAAAATCCTGTTGCAAACCTTTTGCTAGCTGCATAGTCACCACATGAAGCAGCTTCTTGTTCTGAGGGTTCCATGCCATGAATCCAGCCCACTGGATGGAGGTAGGAGTTTTTCAGGCCTGCCAGACAGCGTTGGTGTGGCCCCAAAACCCCACACTTGTGGTAATTAAAAATACCTTGAACAAGGGGAGGATTATGGCAGGAGCTCTTTTAGACTCAAGCTGTGATAAGAAGTTATTTCCTTCATCCAAATGCATTTGCTCAGGATAAAAAGAGAGAGACACAGCCCTGAGACGGCAAAGTGGGAAAGTTTTAATTCTCCATGAAGCACTTCACAGTGTCTCACAGAGAGCTCCAGCCAATGCTAGAACTTACCTGTGACTTTCCACCTATTTTTATTGTTACATAAAGTTGATATCAAAGTTTTAATACAAAGTTCAAACAAAGCTATTGACCATTTTAAATATAAATAGGTCAAACCAAAGAAATGAGTTTAAATAGGGTGGGGTTGTTTGTTGTTGTTGGGTTTTTTGTTTTGTTTTGGTTTTTGTTTTTTTTAACAAAGTCAATATGGATTTGAAGTAATTTACATTAACACTGAATTTCTTTAAAAAGCATGTTATAATCAAAAATGTCTATCTCAATGAAGTTTCTTTTTCCAAAAGACAACTGTGCACCTAAAGGAAAGTAAACAACTTACCATCTAAAATATGATTATACCTGGCATTTAGGGACATGTTTTTTAGTGAACATGGCAATTCTGGGTTAATGAACTCAATTATTTAAAAGACCTTTTCAAACTTGAAAGATCTTCTGGTTTTATGTTTGGACAAGCAAGATACTCCAATGAGAGAATGCAGAGTATTAAACTATTTGTCCCTGTTCACTCAGAAATTTGTTAATGTATTCTTCAGCTTCCTTTCTGTTTTCTCAAGAGTTATAAAATCACGCTGACAGCAGTGTTTATTTTAATGGACGCCCACACAGAACAAAACTGGCCCAAGTTCTCTGGGTATGGCCTATCAGTGCCTTCAAAACAACTTGAGGAAACGGTATAAGGAAAAGGAAAAATTCTCATTCATTTAAGAGTCTCTGTTCGTGATGACAATGAGAAAAAAGCTTTCAAGACACAGTCATTAGAAACAGGCAAATTGCATTTTGATGTATCAATGTATTTTAGGGTAACTGGTCAAGAAAACAAAATCCTACAAGATGAAGCTGATTTTTCATGTGCCAATTCTGGCTGCAGAACATCAGCATCTGGAACGTTTTATATGGAGTTTGCTGGATTTTTTTTCTCTCTGGAGGTTCTCTTGCAACTAATCAAGAATCTGGTTTGGGATTCCAGATATTTTTAAAATATAAATATTTTAAATATAAATATTCTAATATTTTAAAAATACAAATATTTCATTGTTGTTGTCTTTTTTGTTGTTGTTGTTTTGTTTTTGTTAGTTTGTTGTTGTTGTTGGGTTTTTTTGGTTTTTTTTCCCTGTTGTTGTTGGGGGGGGGGAGGTTTTATTTATTTCTGATAACCTTTTATCCAAGCAATTGCAGCAGACAGTGATCAATATGCACAATGATTATTAGAACTGCAGTTGTGCTACCAGGTCATATCTTCTCCTATACAAAAATCCCATTAAATCTTAGTGTTAAGAGTATGCCTGATTTTTTGGTAAGGTAGATTCACCCCATTCCCATAGAAACAAATTGCTTTTATTATAAATTAATTAGTGCAAGTCTGAGATACATTGAGCGATTTTAAGATGCATCACTCTGGTTTCTCTGTGCTATCAGATCCATTGTGGAAAAGGCTGTGTGTAGGCAGATAAATCAAGGAAGAGGCAGAGTTTTTATTATAAAACTTGTAAATGTCCACCATTTACCACTTCATCAACATGTTGAAGGGAATATCTGCAAAAACTGAGTTTAACAGTATTTCAGTATATTCATTCACACCCTGCCATGTTCAATACTGCAGTTTTAGAAGTTCAGGGTGTCAGAAACAGATAAACTGCACGTTGAACATATGCACACTTGCTTATTGGCTTATTAACAAAAGCCTGTTTTTAAATCCAGAACTAACATAATTGCCAAAGTGAAAGTGAATAACCTGAGGTGGAGGAGACAAAGAACTCTGAAATTCAACGTTCCTATGGCAGCACTGACTTAGCAACCTGCCACAAAAATTAAGCTTCTCTATTCCTTTATGGTAGGAGGTGCAGGTAGGGAGAACCCTGCTGGAATAAACATGGTCAAACACCCACAGCCTTTCTGATGAAGTATGTTTTGATATCAAACACGAGCCTATCAAGCTCAGGTTTTTAAATATGTTCAGAAAATAAGTGAATAAGAAGCACAGAGTACTGATGCACAGATTCTGTGAGTTATGCTCTCTTGGAGTAAAAATCCCCCCCACCCCATCCAGCTTTATTTATTTACCATCCAATTCCTACACTGTTTTTAGTTCAATTTAACAGATGCTTTTGAAATCAGATATAGAGTTTGTTCTGTTCTTTTAATCTCATTTACTTCATTTCTCAGGAAGATTCTTTCCTGGAAATCAGCACAGAGAAAGTATTTGAGAGGCATTTTCCTGCATGTAATTAATTACTTCCTGTATCTGATGTGTGTTGAAGTGTAAATCAAGAATAAAAGCCTCTTTATAAGATATTTTAATCAAGATCTTGCAATATTGATTTGTCTCCAGCAAGGAAACTGTCTCCATGATCCCAAAGTTCTGCTAAGGTTCTTAGAGAGAATTCAGTATGCAGAGTGTAAGACAGGCATGCAAAACATTTAATAAGTGTGATAAAAAGCATCTGAATGCCAAATAGTTTACAACTGTAAATTTGAGGCACACTATGTAAGCCTTGTCACCTTGTACACCTTTGCTTAAATCTTCCCTCAGGATTTTCTTTGTGCATGTCACCAAGACAGTTCCAGAATTATAATTTTAAAACATTTTCCATTCAAATTGCCTGGTCCTTGTCAAATATCTCAAAGCCTGTAGGATCTGAAAACCTCATTTGCCAGCATGCTTTGTATCCCCAAATTCTCCATAATTGGGGGAACACTTTGACCTCGAAATTTAAGATGAAACCTGGCAGCTCATATTAGAAGATCTTGATACCAAGCCACAGATGTGATACTGATTCACACAAACTTTGTCCATTTTAACTGACCCATTATGATATACATCCAAATCTTCAAATTGTAAGATCCCCTTCCAAAGGCGTCTTTGCTCCCAGAGCCAATACTCTCCATTCAGACTGTTCAAACAGCAAGTCATTGTCTCCCAGTAGAAAATCATCTCTGCAGGATTTTATCACAATTCTTTAATTTGAGACTAGTGAGAAACTGTGTAATCCAACAGGAAAATGAGCTGTAAAACATTGTATTTGGGATTGTTACACCTTCCAAAGGATTATTTCTGCAGGATTAAAGTAAAGCTGCTGAAGTACAGCAGTACTGAGGGTTGAATTCTAGTGTCAGCTGAGGACCTGGCTCTTTTCCCTGAAATTTCTGCTCTCCTTCCCAGAAGCTCAGCTGAAATGAGATGACATTTCCAAGGGCACCATTGACTTATCAGCAAAGGAACAATGGCCCAGCACTGTAACTCCTGCCAGTGAGTGCTAAGAAAAGGAACTTAAGTCTTGTATTTCAGTAAATCCTGAGATCTATGGGCCGCTGACCTTCAATGTATATGAAAACTGTCCCTGCATGGATGGAAGACATACATTTACCTCCATGGTATTTCTGGGTGTGGGAGAGTCAGTTTAAGAGCAAACTAACCTTCCTTCACTGCTTTTCTGCAATGGCCCTTGTGGTGTATTTCAGAGCAGATCTCATGGCATTTGCCAGGAGGAGGGAAAATAAAATTTCACAAGTGGCATAAGTTTGAGAGTGTCCTCACAACTGTATGCATATTATCTCAACATAATCCATCTTTTGCAGACAGAGTCCTTTCTTGAAAGGCCACAAAAATCATCCTGACACAAGCACACAGGATTTGTGGACAGCTGGAACTCAAGCAGTTTGAACTGCTTATGGAGAGCAGCTTGCATGTACAGGTTCTCAGAACCAGGCTAAACCACAAGCACTGCTTCCAAAACATCACTTCAGGCAAGAAAAGTAAATTCTACACCTGTTTTCAAATGTCTTTCTCGCATAGGAGAGTCCATTTCCCTTTCTCTAAAGGATTACAATCTGCAAGGCAAAGTTTAAAGAGACAAACCTTAAAAACACCAGGTGCTTGAGAGAATCAACACATGAAGTACAAAACAAGGAGGAAGAAAGCATGTCCTTCTTGGGGAGACAAGTGGTTTTCAGAAAATCAAATAAAAATTTTTCAAAGCATTTTCTTGTCTGAAGTGTCTTTCAGACTGTTCAAATGGTAAAATCTCCTACCACTCCTTTAAATGTTAGCGGTATTAGCCTCAGATATACAGATCCAGCTACCTTACTCTTCTAATAGTGTCAGATCTTGAAACAACTTTTGCCTTTAATATGTTAATATTCTTCAGCAACAGGAGCATGGATATGTTCCTACTTTCCTTTATACCTCTCCTCTCTTCCTGTGCTTTATTAGTTTCAAATTTTGGGAGGAGGATGTAATTCTAATAACCATTTCAAAGAAAACCTGCTCCAGCCACTTCCAGCTGATGCAGAGGTAGTTTGAGGTACAATGTATGGCTTCAAAAGCAATCTGTATTGTAGGACAGGACCTTTTAAAGGGACCTGTAAACTCAGCTTTGGAATTGCTCTGCAATGTAATTTGGCTTCTCAGTACCCCTCTAAGTCCTTGTAGAAGTACAAGGCTGATCAAAGGTATAGGATGGTATCAGCATGATGAATGTATGATGAGTGTATGAGAGACCAGCTCTTTTCAGCCTGGAGAAAAAAGATGAGGGTAGAAGTACATGACAGATGCCATCAGTGGCACAGAAAAGATAAAAAGATAACAAGTCGTCCATTGTCTCTTTCAGTGAAATGAAATATAAAGCAGGCAGATCCAAAATAAGCATGCATTTTCAAGGTGGAGAGTTAAAAGGGCACTCTTTGCCACAGGCAGCTGTGCATCAAACTTTTAGAAGTATTGAAAAGGCAATTGATGAAGTTGAAGATAATAAAATAAATAATTCACTCTGGGCCATTAAGTAAAGGCACTTCTGCTGGTTAGAGGGACTCAAAACAGAAATTTCATCAAACTCGGAAAAAACACTCCAAAAAAGGATCATAGCTGATTTCTTCCACTCCTATATTTTATTCCATTTAACAAATATTGGTCATATCAATCATGTATTGTCTGACAGAACACAAGGTTAGATGCACATTTCCTCTGATGCACTACAGCCATTCCCTTAGTATAACTGTGTGGAAAGGTACCATATCCTGCCTGGAAAATAGAAGGAAAAAAACCCCACATTATTTTCATGTCAGGGACAGATTTTTCTAAATGACTTGCAAACTAATATGAAGTGTGTAATATTACTCAAGCACGCTCACTGGTAAAGAATTGCACTCCTTTTCCCATTTTGTCCTTGTGGAGATTCTGTATGAAGTGACCTGACCAGAAACTTTGCACAGTTAAGACTGTTCAGGACTTGGAAATACAGTCTCTTAATCCAGGGAAGAGATTACTTGAAAATCTTGGTGATTGCCTTGTTGTAAACTGGTTAGGGGTTTCTTTTCTATATTAATGCTATGCAATTCCTAACCTCAGAGGATGGCAGAACCAACATTAAATTCCTAATTTCTACCTTTAAACCAGACAGATGTTTATAAGGTACCAGAGACCTCCACCAAGGGGATCCATCGTGTGTTACCATAACATTTAACAGGTTTGTTGTCATACACTACTGGTACCACTCAGAAACCAGAACAGCAGGCTGAGGGAATACTTTTGGTCCTGTCACCAAGTCTTGCTTAAAAAGGGTTGCAAAAGAATTCTCAAAATAAGATTGAAGAGGTATGATACTGAAAACACAGAATGAAACACCATCCCTACTTACCCCAGTGTGTCACTAATTTCAAAAGAGACAGAATACACTTGGAAATTCAACCAGAATTTGCTGGCATTAGACAAAGTTACTGTTAACCTAGATCAAGTAAACCTCATTTCTCAGTGAAAAGAATCCAAGATTTTGTATTTCTCCTTTATAGGAATCTAGAATATTTTTGATCTATCTCAGGACTGTCAAAATTATGTGAGGTGAAAAGTACAGGGCAGTTCCAGTACTTACTGTTCTTTTTGCTTTTTTTGCTTGCTTTTTTTCCCAGTTTTCCAAGTGGCTTTATGTAGAATAAGGCAATATTGGGTTAGATTACACATAAGTAATTTTCTACAAAATTTTATTATAAATATTTTTTTTTTCTTATTATTTCTTGGCCTGGCAACTGCTCATGGATTTTAGTTTCTTGCAGGACAGGTAGAATTCAAATACTGCAGAAGCTGGAGGCCCAGTCACTGCATGTTAATACATTTTTTTCTTGGGAATGCAAGTTAAATAACAATCACCTCTGTCATACATAACAAACTCTGTTGGTAGAGCCCTTGCTCAGTGATGGAACTGAATGTCCTCTAAGTGGTTAATCTTTAAAATAGATTCTTCAGCTTTCAGAATACATAACTGGTAACATTGTAGTCATCTTGTAAATAAAATTGGGTCACAAGTCGTAATAGCCTTTATGTCTTAAAAAGTCTACTATTCATATGGTAACTGTGCACAGACTAGATTTATCATTCTGTAAAAAGGGTACCAGGGCCCTGAAAACTTTAGCTCAAGGATTCTGTCATTACAGGAAGCAGCAGTGCTGATACCAACCTTAATATGTCGTCTTGTTATATGAAAATATCAGAGGAAAATTTCCTCAAATGAGACAAAAAAAGAATTTCACATATCTCCATTTTTCTGTGCAGGAGGTTGATCAATAGGTGTCCAGCTACAGAAAGAGCTAACAAATTATTTAACATATTGCTGTGACTGTGCATCTGAGGTTTTCCCAATGTCACATAGCTCATGGACCAGTAAGTGATAAAATTATTGGACTTAATAAAGAGGCATTAGTTGAATTTCCACGACCCAAACTGCACAGAATGATAGATCAACATGAGGTACTTTGGCTTGAAGAACATCTTTAAATTTATGAACTGTCCAGCTAACAACTCAAAGCTAGCTCTTCAAGCTTCTGTAGGTTGGATATTGGAAATTATAGACCTGCTCTTTAAAAATGACTCTGTTTGCATCTGCCTGACTTAAAACACCTCAAAGAATTCTGATGAGAAGGAGGTAGTTTATTCATCTCAATACCTTGTATTGTAAGAATGAAACTTTTGTAGGCTGCCTACAACATTTTTCAGCATTACAGTATTGACAGAAACTCTGAGAATCTAACTTATCTATGTTGTTACTATGAAGGCCAAAAACTTCAGAGTCCTTGGAATAATTTCTTGTACCTCTACTCCCTCTTCTCTCTCAATTTCCTACCATTTCTCCTCTCACTCTTTCAATTAATCTTTATTTAATAGTTGAGGAGTGAGCAGAGCCCCATTCAAAGTTCAAGTTTCCTCATAAAGATACAAAAAAGAGTGACATTACCAGTTCTGTGCTCCCTGACAAAAACCCAAAATAACAGCCTCCAACCTAGTGCATCCCTGAACAACATCTTGATCTTTTCATGTTCATACATTGTGCAAGGATCAGTCTTATTTATTAGCAGACGGGTAGATTCTTGCATTACAGTTGAAGTGACAATTCCCTTAGCATTCAGAGCAGATACTTATGGAATTAGCTGACAATAGAGTTCATGTTTATATGCATGGGATGCATTTACACTTATAACTATGTCATGATCTACAACATCTGTTAATGTGAAAATTATGCATTTAGGTTTAACACTGTGTAAATGCCAGATAGGCAGAATGGAAAAGTCCATTTAGCTTTTTAAGTACAGCCTCCAAAGGCAGTCTAAAATTTTTAGTTAGTAACTACATTAGTAATTTTTTGTTGTTATTTTATTATAGAAATGAGTAGAAAAAGCCATTTGACACTTTTAATACAACAAACAATTCCACCTACTCTCCACTCTTTGCTTTTATTGCAAAAGGCTGTGCTTTATTGCAAAGCTATTTACTACAAATTGCCTTACTGTAACATCCTGTGTGAGTGTCTTTGCTATAATAACCAAGGATGTTCATGTCACTACATTAACCACCATTCTCTGACCCTGAAGGGTTGAGAGTCTTTCCAAGATGGTGCATTTTTATTTGTACAGAAATTATAAGCATAGTACTGCCTTGCAAGAAAAAAAACCAAAACGTTTTCCTCTGGGCTAACTTGCCTCATCATAGTATCCTAAAAACACCAATGGAGCAGTTTCTATCCTGATCTTAAAACATAAGTGGTTATAGGAGTTTATCTATATGAGAATTGACTGAGCATGGGGTTTAAATAATTCTTTTAACCAATTCTGTCAGCTGTAGAAGCACAAATGAAGGAGCCAAGATGGCACACTCCCAGGTTTGGCAGCTGCTAATAAACCTGTGGGATTTCCATTATTTAGGAGAATTCCTACACTGGTATCCATGATTGTGATGTAGCTCCTCTCACACATTAAAATCTGTGTGGGAAGGGAACAAAATATCGATGTCTAAACCAGTCTGTAAGCCAAAGTTTAAAGTGGACATTGTGAGAATAATTCTGAAATAATAAGCTACAGCAGAGGTGTCTACTGCAGGATTAATAGTAAAGAGGACTCTATTGGACATGAGTGAAGCTGCTATATAAGTGAAAATGTTTCTAGGAAGAGAAACAACCAAATAAGAAGAGTTCTGGCTAATGCACCTCAGACAAAAAGGAAGGGTCAGGGGCAGCTAATCTGCCACCTGTGCCAGTCTCAGCCATTATGCCAACTGGTCACCAGCAGAGTAAGATTGTTTAACTCTTAAATAAGTCTTAGTTTGGCTATGCTGAATAATTTTTGTATCAATGTATCAAAATAATGCAGAATATTTTGGTATTTTACCACTATTCCCTCTAATGAGGACATTTCTTTAGGGGCCCTACAACAATCTACTGCTGCTATCAGCAGTAGCTTTACCTCTGCTATTTACAGAAGTAAAAATGCATTTGGGTTATTTAGGCAAAAATCATGACTGTACAATTTAAGTGCTAAATTTCTCATCTAGAGGGGAAAGTCTTGGGAACCCAGCCCTCTACCAGAGTGATTTACCTGATCATTGCTTCATGGAACATGGATAATCATGGGGAAAAAAAAAAAAAAAAAAAAAAAAAAAAAAAAAAAAAAAAAAAAAAAAAAAAAAAAAAAAAAAAAAAAACCCACAACCACTTTTCTAGTAAAAAATGGGAAAAAAAAAAAAAAAAATCTGAGCTGGTACCTTAACTTCTAAGTCATATGAATTTTAACTTCAATACATGCAGATGAATATTTTTTGCAATGTTTCTTGCAAAACCTCTGCAATTCCCTGTTTGCATGCACACATAATGCTCAAGACAAGTAATACATATTCTATTTCATTTATTTATACATTTTATATAATTCCACATCTTTTATTTTCAGTTAATGGATAGTAGATCCACATATTTTGTACTTAATGCTAGTGCATAAATAAACAAAATAGTTCCTAGTTAGAATTCCAATTCCTAGAGATTTAAAGAATTCCCTTCACAAATAACCTTGATTTCAAGGCATTTAAATTCAACCTACGGTCATAAAACATGCATTATTTATTTTACCTATGAGTGCTAAAAGTGATTTAATCTGTTTATAAAGGGGGAGTTAAATAAAATTGAACTTGTTTTAACAAAGATCCCTGTGCTCCAGAATGTTTTACCTTGAAATTGTCACTCTTGCCTCTTAAACAGAATCCAGAGAGAAAAAATATCTCATCAGACATAACAGCAGTCATATATCATTTATTGTTGGGCTTTATAATCATATTTTCTACCCATTATTAATTTGTAATTAAGAAGCAATGAGCAAAAATTATTGCAAGGTTTCATTTCTGCCCCAATTAACATTTTGGATTCTGCTTTGGGGGTCTTCTTTACAAACAAGTTCTCAAGCTAAATGATGTGGCAAGTTATCTATATTTAGCAACCTATAATTTTAGCTTGTGTTTTACTGGTTGAAAACATGAGCAACTGACATCATTGCAGACAACAGGAAAGAAGAATGAACTAATATTTAAATCCCAAATAGCATTCATTAATCTTCTGTGACTAAACCCCTCTGCCTGGCCTTTCTCTGAAAAGACAGATTTCCAAACTGATTAAACCTAAAGGCTGTTTTGCATATATCTTGTAAAAAGCCCCAAGCTGCCCTAAACATTAATCTAAAATTTAGCTGCAATAGATAGTCACGTACCAGTTTGGAATTCTTCCAGTTTTATTCCTCAAAATCCAATAAACTTGAAGTCTCCGGTTTTTATAAATCAAAGGTGTGGTTGGATTTCACCTGATCTCATCAGAAGTTCTAAAATTGTTCTGGAAAACAAGGTTCTGTTTATGCTACTGAGTTCAGTGAGCTTTGCTGTTAAGAAAAAAGCCATGGTATACACCTGCTTTGAATGGACAATGCTACACCAGGAGTACATTCTAACATTAACTGGCAATTCATTAAGCTTACCTGTGCCATCAATTAAGTTTAATTTTACCCAGGTATCCTCCAGTGTACTCAGAGGCACAACCACATATCACATTGCTTTAGGCCTTATTCTTACAACTTCTGAAGTACAAAGGAACTCACAAATACATGGTGGGTAAAATGCAGGGAGGAACGATCACAGCAACTTTGATGCCAAAGAAGCTCAAAAATCTGTACAGAGGTTAAGAGCAGCTGTTTAGCTCTGGAGAAGTCAGTTCCAGTCTGATTAATCTGAAGTCACTGCAAGCTCCGCTCCTGCCATCAACACCATAAATACTGAATTAAAGACTACATCTGTACTCAACATTTTCCAAAGCCACTGAAGGGCTTTATATGGCCAATACAATTCCAGTCATTATTTTCCTTAAATAAAATAAATAAATCTGGAAGCTGGTTTGAAGCCTCACTTCTGAGAACCGGGACCATACTTTAGACCAAGTGTTGCACTATAGTTATTCCAAACAGGAAGAAATCATTCAATTTAAGATACTAACAAGAGTCAGAAAACCTCATTGGGTCAGTAGCAGGACATGGCACTACTCAATGTGCCTTACTGAACAGAGAAGTGTCTTATTATGAAGTGATTGTTTAGCATAAAAAAGGAATCAAAATTATTACTGGCTGGGATATTTTTGAGGTGGATTCTGACTTTTCTGTCCATCTGGAGACAGAATATATCCACCCTCGATATATATTAAAACAAACAAACAAACAAACAAACACCTGCTAAATATTGCATTACCATTGAAACTGTTTTTTCCATTATTACTTGCAACTAGTATAACTTGACACACTCAAGGGAGATATGCAGTGTTTTTCCAAATACTAGTTTTAATACTTCATAATAAAATTGTTTATGTGAGATGTTGACATAATTGCTTGCAGATACAAATTAAGATGTTATTTCCTAAGCTGTGCAGAACTGAAATCATATGGCATAAAAGTAGGAGTAAATAAATAGTGCAATATATTTTGTAGAATGTAAATGCACTGTGTGCCCCATAAATCAGAAGAAATGCACTACTTCCCTTCTCTGAATTTAGTCCTACAGAAGATAGGGCCACCTAAACTTCAATCCTGCCCTGAACTTAATCCTTTGTATTTTATCTCGGAAGGTCTCACCAAGTGTATGAAATAAGACACTGAATCATACTGGGGATGATGGAGGGGGAAAAAAAGCTTAAAAACTAGAACTGGATAAAGATAAATCAAGCCAATGAGCACCATAAAATCTGCTTGAAGTCAAAGTGCCTTTGCCAGCCTTTGTGGCTGCTTAATATTCCAACTATTCAAAGCTGGGTCCTTAGAAACATCTTGAAAATGTCTCCTGTCCATAGCCAGACTTCACTGAGAAAAGTTGTTTCTTTTTCACACAGCTAATGTTTAACTCTCTTGATCTACCTAGCTGAAAAGATCTGAACATCTCTTCAGAAGAGGTTTGTGAGACTTTCATGAGTACAATACTGTACTACTGAGTGGCTGTTCCTACAAGATTCCCATTGTCCCTGAAGAAGCCCTTTCAAAAAGCAGATCTGGCTGCTGAATCGTTGTGGATTTATACTTAATAACAGACATTTTTGCAAAGCAACATAAAGTTCCAAATAAATCAGACCAGAATGATTGTTTGACCTTGAATCAAAGCACCTTAACAGAGCTTCTGTCCACATGCCCAAACTCTCTTTTTTCCTCAGAACTGTCAGAATAGTTTCCTTCTCTTTTGAAGCAGTAATAGTGCTTGGCAGTAACTGTAAGCTGCAATTCTATGCAGGATAGAGTCTCTCTAGAACTCAGTCTCTCTAGGAAGCCTCTTTAAGCTCAAGAACAAGCTGGTCATTCAATATTTCTGTCATAAAGGTACCTCCTTTATGTACCTCCTTTAGGTACAATGAGCAAAAGAGCAGTGCTGAAGTTCTCATCACACCTCAAATACTTCTAATTCTAGCAATGGAGCAATATCCAACCCATATCAACCATCAGAGTTAAGCTCTACATATTTATATTTCCAGCTTTTGGACCATCAATTTGGCTGCTTACAGACCTCAAGATAACGTGAAATAAATTGTATTCTGATTATCCAAGTGCTGTTCTTCAGGAACAGCACACTTATACAAAATTCTCATTAAAAAATAAGTCATTTCTTCATAAGGAAGCTGCTTCGCCAATGTAAAAGAGAACATAAAAATACTGAAATATCCATTGTCTGCTACTTAATAAAGACAAAGCAGCTATAGTTTACCTACCCTTCATTGTAGCCATGTGCTAGAACAGCAAGGAGATGCAGAGCTTGAGTTCCTACTTCCATTTAAAACACTGGCAACCAAGCTGGCAGGAAATCTGGGTTTTCTCTGTTTTGTAGTTTTGCCCAAATCAGGCTAAAGAAAACGAAATAGTTGCTAGTAAGTGGAAAAAAAAAAAAAAAAGTTTTTCTGGAAGTATTGACATCACCTTTCAGGGTGCTTGAACTCCACTTTAGTCCCCCAGACCAGGTTTTGGAAATGATCTGGATATCCTGACCCCACTGCCCATCAGCTGGTGATTCACAAGAGACAAATGTTACTAAGAGTGACCAAAACTTTATTTATGTAAAACTTTAGAGGAGGTTATGACATTGACCTTAGAGTTAGTCTAGGGAAAAGAAAAAAAGAAAATAGAAAAAAGAAAATAGAAAAAAGAAAAAAGAAAAAAGAAAAAAGAAAAAAGAAAAAAGAAAAAAGAAAAAAGAAAAAAAGAAAAAAAGAAGAAACAAAACAAACGGCTAATAAGATTAATCACTGTATCATAACTAACTTATTGATGTTGGCAAATATGCTTCCATACATAACATTACTTTGAACTTGCTTCACCCTAATACAACCAGGAGAGGCATCTCCAAATGTCGTTTTACAGAGAGAATTATGACATTCCACATATTCAACAATGTCACATGCAATTCTAAATTTCTTATTTTGGTTGCCTAAACAAACAATTCAAAAAAGTTATTTAGGGAAATAAGCTTCAACTAAATTAGAGGGTTTTTTAGTTATTTGATGTTTCCTAATTAATACAGTAAACCAGGACAAAAAATAAATTATCAAATACATTATCTTATACAGGTTATTTTACTCAGAACATAAAAAAAATCAAACCAATTACCATGAATTAAGCATTCAATGCACTTTTCCTTTTGATTATGCATCTGCTATCCAGCTTGATAAGACAAGATGATCAGACACAAAGGCGTTATGTGGAAAATAATTATAATTAAGTTTAACATAGCCAGAAGCCAATTCTTCATTACAACTCTGAAGAAGTTTCATGTTAATGAGAAGACACATCTAAACAGACAGTTTCACAGCTTTGGAAAATAAGAACTCTTTTTCCTTCTAGGCAAAAAAACAACAATGACAAAGGAATTTTCCAAGTTCTGAGGTCCTGCCAGGACGTGCCCACAACTACTCTATCTGAATTACCAGATCACTTTCCTTGCTTTAGATTTGGATTTCAGATTTATTTCACTTGTAGCACCACATTACGAATCTGGCTATTCCAAATGGTAGTTGCCACTTCATTCTGCAATCTTATTCCTTATTTGGATATTACTTAGAAGACATCTGCAAACTAGAAGCAAATCTATCATGCTATGGATTATTACGATATGCCTTTGCTTGGTTCTTTGATGGTAGAATTTATAAAAGCGTAGTGCTTAATGTGAATTCTGGTTCTCATCATATTTTCACTATTCCCACATTCAGCTACAATATGTTGTTACCCAAACTCTATATGAAATTTTCTTCATAACTTGGTTGTGGGTTTTTGTTTGGTGGGTTTTTCTTTTGTTGTTGTTCCTGCTCTGTTGTTTTTTGGGTGTTGTTATTTTTTTATTTTTTTTAGATTATAGACAAAAAGGATGCTGTGGAAGAACATACTGAAAATTTAATGAAGTCAAGGTAAATGATATCCAAAAACCCCAAAAAGCTTACAAACCCACAACTTACACTTAAATCCACACTTCCCATTGGCAGTCACCTTCCTTTTGCTCAGGCACCTGATTTTGACTTTTAAGAGCACTTATCAAATACTTTTCCAAGGAATTGAAATTTAAAAGATTTATATCCTCTTCATGTTAGTTTCTGATACCTCACTCATTAACAAGGTGAGCATAACTGCCATTTTTCAGTCCTTGACATGCTCCTTATCTCCATCTCTTGGTTCCAAACCTTATTAAACACTGGCAAACCTATACATAGCCCTGAGAGATTTAAGTTTTATACAGGAATTTCTTTCCCATTTAATGAAATCACTCAGAGGTGTTGCCCTTTATCCAGTTGGTCTGCAATGGACTGGATAACATTAAGGTTAACAATTCCTATTTGTAGAATCAGAGAAGGTTGGAAGGCACCTTAAAGACGATTTCCTTCCAACCCCCTGACATGGGCAGGGACATTTTCCACTAGACCAGGATGCTCAGAGCATTGTCCAGCCTGGCCCTGAACACTTTCAGGGATTCACTGCTGTGCAATAATGCAGCCTTTTCTGACCTGCACCACTCACAAAAAAAAAAAAAAAAAAAAAAAAAAAAAAAAAAAAAAAAAAAAAAAAAAAAAAAAAGTGAAATAATAAAGAACAGCTGGGCTTCAGTAAATTTCTCTTTCTAAATACACACGGAACTCGCAATATGAGGCCACACTGCCATTTCTACAAAAGAAATACCTCTGCTGTTACTGCTCACAAAAATAGTTAATTATTCTCTAGCAAAATTCAAAAGGTTAAATAAGCTGGTGAAACTCTCCTAGTCAATTATTCTTATCTTTTTTCATAGCCCTGATAAAATGAATTTAGTGTAGCAGGAAATACCACATAGGCACATATTAAGATCTCACATGTGAAAGAGATTAGATTTAAATAAATGAAGATTAAAGCACATTTTGCAAATATAGATCTACTTTATATTTTGTAAGGAGGTACAGATCATAAATACCCAGGCAACACAGAAATATCTCAGGATTAGTATACTACTACCATTCTCAGTTATTGAACTAAATTAAAAAAAAAAAAATCCCTACCATAGCAAATTACAACTTTCTGAATAACTACCACTGGAACTAAGGGGAAAAAAAGAAAAAAAGTAAATCTCATAAGCTTCAAGCAGAGACTTAGACAGTTAGATTTCTATACCTGACTTCTTTAGATATTCATCTTTAACCTTTTTCTACTTGTTCTCAACAGAACAAGAATTTCTAAGGAAATACAGACTTTTGGAAAGAAAACACCTACAGAAATACACAATAACTTCTACATTTTATCTCTTTTCTTATCCCCTCTGCTAGTATCCCTAAGTGCTGAAAAAAGTGTTCTTGTGAGCTGCTCTGTATTATATAGGGACATCGACTTCTCCCACTTGCAGCAGGCTCTACTTGCTAATTAGCCCTTAATTAAAATGAGTTGCAGCTGGTTTGAGACACTCCCCTCTCCCGAACTTCAGTGCCCTGTTTCTAATTTCAGAACTAATAAAAATTCCCACAAGACAGTGTGGTCTGTGTACTTTTCTTGAGAGAGTATATTCAGCATTTCTTTAGTGCTCTTTCCTCTTCCTCTCCTCTGTTTGTCTTCTAAGTATATAATTTTAAGAATAGATTTTGCTTCTCTCGCTCGCTCTCTTTTTTTTTTTTTTTTTTTTTTTTAATTTCCCTAGTACTTCTCTGCTGTTTAGGAAATATTGTTGCAGTGAATTATACAATTTTTTTTTTCCCTTTTCATAGCTTTGAAACTTGTTTCAGTTGTTGATTTAATGACACTTTAGGTTTGAATAGACTAAAAGCCTGACAATAAAATCTTGCTAAGGGCCAGTGCAGATGTCTTACAAGGTTCCCAGATACTGCTGCCAACACATTTAAACTGAAGCTTGTGATGTCTGTTATTCCTGCTTTTCCACTCAGTTAAATTAAATTCCATTTGTATTTTGTGACGAGGATGAACATGCACAAAGGATGAAGCCAAAGCTTGCAAACTCGATTTGACCTTCCCTGGATTTGCAAAAGTCTGCAAAGATGAAAAGGCTGGGCAGCCTCTTCTCTCTGTGTTGTGACTATATCTCACCGTGCTCCTGAATAAATATCACTGAACAAACCTCATTTTGGCTTCCTTGTTATGTTCCTGACTCACCCTTCTGAAAATTAATCTGATATAAACCAAGAATTAGAATCTCCAGGAAATGCTCTGAAATGGTCATTGTACCAGGCAAACAGAGATGTGAAAGAGTTTAAAAAAAAAAAAAAAAAAAAAAAAATCTGAAAGGGAAACAAGGGACAAAAGGAAGTTTCTGGAAGAAAACAAACAAACAAACAAACAAAAACCACCAAACTTCTTTCTGAAAGTGTAAGAATGAAACAACAAAAATAATCCAGCTTTATTAAGCCCTGATAAATACTTCCTACTTCCTTCCCCAGGTGTGTTTCTGTCTATGAATCTCCTATGAGTTCAAAAAGTCAGAATAAAAATCCTAAATAATAAAGCTGATTTTAAAATGTGTTTGTAAAAAGAACCAAACTCTGAAAAACTGCAGGTTGAGGAATGCCTTCAGATCAAGTTTAGTTTACAGAGAACGTTTCGTGAGGCGGCTGCAAGTGTTTCTTTGTTTCCAATTAGCTTTCTAAATAAATGCAATGCATTTTAGTATTTTTCATGCAGAGAACATTTTTTGTCTGCATTTAATGTTCAAAATCCCAGGTTTTACCCTTAGTGATGATCATCAGCTGTGGTGATTTACTGTCATCTCCACACCTCTTGAGATTTTACTTTGAGTCTGAAGAAAAAGTGCTTAAAGTCACATCTAGAGGCAGTCTGGTGTTGCCAGGGGTTGTTCTAATGTAATTTCCCTCTATCAGGAAATGTTTAAAAATTGTTTCAATTTAAAGTGTCCTCACAAAATGAAATCCCAGTTCTCTCTGTGATGGGGCACACTCCAGATGTGTCAAGCCCTATGAAGTTGTGTGCTGACTTTTCTCTATAATACCTTTCTCTTGTTCAACTGATACTTTTGGTAAAGTAACTGAGATATTGTAATGATGTCCTCTAAAGATACTCATCTCAGATGATACTGAAGTCTGGGTGTGCAGTTGGCAATGCACAATCAAAGGCTGGCTGAACTCCCTGCCTCACATCCAAACATCCATCGGGCTGAGGAATGTGCTCTCCTGCTTTTCCTTCCCAGAGACTCCTTTACAAACACAATCCACTGAATGACAGATCCTGTCTGGCTGCAGGAAATATTCTTACTGAAAAATGAGCAGCGCTCATTGAGCAGAGACTCTGCTTTCACCTTCCAGAAGACTCTTTCCAGAAGTTAATCCTAAACTTTGCGATGTTAAAGATAAATTTTCCATAGGAAGTTGACAGGTTTTTGATATGCTCTATCTGTCTGAAGGAAACGATGCAAATAAAAAGACACATGAATTTAGCTTTCTGTTGGAAACATAGAAGAATAGAAGAGGAACAGAAGAACTTTGTGCTTTTGAGAAGAAGCAGAACTTGTAAGAAACAGAAATGTCTCATTCAGCAGATTATTAAACTTCCCATTGTAAGGGAATGAAGAAAGATGTTATAATCAATGTTAGGATTTGCAGTGAATACACAGATGAGATAAAAGTTCATAATGGGAAAATAATAATATTTTTCATTTGTTATTTTTTTCCCCAGCACTCTGAACTTCAGGCAGCGATCTAGAAAACACAAGAAGATGTAAGACTGCCCTGAAGCTCCAGTCAGTTTAGTCTCATGTTACTTTCCTGTAAATGTCCCTGAATGTATAAGGCAGTGAGCAATCAGTTCAGAAAATTACTAGATTAACTTTGTGTGGCCAGAGGGGCATACCTGGTTAAAAGACAATGAGAAACAGAAAGTGTAATGAGATCCTATGCTCCTATTTCAGCCATGCATGTGATGGTAAAATATTACTATAGTGTGAAGTAAATACAGAAAGAAAATCACTGTAAATATCAATGCAAAAAAGTAGCTTGGGTGAGCTGATTTATGTCCAAGGGCAGTCATCAGAAAATCCATGAAAGAAGTCATTGTAAAATCCATGGAAAAGAAGACAGGAAAATACTAATTTTTTATGTACAGGCAGCACAGTTATTATTTTTTTTTCTTACTTGTACTTGGCATAACTTCTGTACTGTTTTCATACATTTTACAAAAAAATGGGACTCAGAAGTAAGTTAAAAGAACCTTATTCGGTCTACAGGGAATTAGTATATTTCAATATATTACAAAATTCTGAATACCTCTTTGATGGAAACCAGGATGTGTCTTGGCCTCGTTTATAGAGTGAAATTAGCTATTAAGCAGTAAAAAAAAAAAAAAAAAAAAAAAAAAAAAAAGAGAGAGAGAGAGAGAGAAACCTCTTGACTCTCTTGACTTGTTGGACTGAAGTAACAATTTATTTCAGGAGAGTGTTGACATCATGAAGTAATGTGGTGTCGCAGGAAACACAAGATGAGGTTTGAGGTTCCAATGCTTTCAGGTTTGTTCTCATTTCAGATTTGAGGATCAAAATGCATTTTCCACATTAGATTTGGAGATGTGATTCATCACATTTTCCTGCAGAAGGCAGGTGCAGCACATTATGGGAAATACAATTTGTTTTTCCAGTCACATGAAAAGTGAGGCACACTTTTTAAACTTGACTTAGAGTCAAGTTTAACTGGCCCAGGATAAAGTTTCAAGTAAGCTAAAAAATAGTACTGATTTAATATAGGCTCAGAACTATATAAAATAAAGGTAAAATGTTCCATTTTCCAAAGAAAATATGGTATAATCTAAAGATGGATGTAGCTGAATAATCTTTCTTGCAATTATGGGTGGGTTTATCTGGGGAGATTTCTTTGCTTTTTCTTTACCCAAGCCTTTCCACTTTACCTACTTTCACTCCAAAATTATTCTGCCAAAAAACATTTTTCTAAAGTGTCTATTTCTCCATTCAAATAAACCTTATAAAAATTGTTCATGCTCCTGGAATGATAACTGTGTTCGTTCCTTGTGTGTTCCTCAATGGTCAGTCTGCAACAAATTGCCATTTGAAAAACTGGAAATTGGAAGGTGTCCTTTTCTTAAAGAATGTCATTAGGCAGGTCCCTTTGGTGTTTTTTAGGCACTCAGACGCACCCAACCACTCATTGGGAGCCTGCTGCATTTCCAGGAACAGCACTTGTGCACTTTACTAGAGTTTAGATGGAAATCACCTGCCAGTTGGCATAGAAAAGATACTAAATGAGAAAATAATCTTTCATGATGCTAAGTCAGGTCTCTAGGAAAAAAGTGTTGACATCCCACTTAGAGATCAGAGAAAATGTGATCAAGGTCAGTGTGATAACACTTAAAATTCTTTTTCCCTGTAATGGATGTAAAGAACACAGGGAAAGATGGGAAAGACAGGTGGAGATGGTTTAAGTGGTGGCATTTAACAAAGGGATGTCAGTCAGAAAGCTGACATCTGTTTTCAAGTCCAACGTTATATTTATCACATAAATGTTTAGATGCACATAGGAAAAAAAAAAAAAAAAAAAAAAAAAGAATTTCAAAAAGAGTTGGCTTGATGGGTCTCCTTTCATGCCTCTTAAAAGGATAATCAGGCTAAGAAAAGAGTTAATCCCTAGAAAGCACTTAATCCCTAGGAACACAGCACATCTGGAAAGATCACTGCCATACCAGAAGCCAGATGTTACAATAATTTTACTTAGATTGAGAAAACAAGAACAGCAAAAGTGGGAGAAAAGCAGGATAATGGATGGAAAAGTCAATTTGAAAGACCAGGAACCTTATTACTTTCTGGTTTTATGAAGGCTCAAGCATTGATTATTCTGGAAACGTTTTAATTTCTGAAGAATTTTGGGGGAAAAACCAAAAAATGTTGTTTGAACAGCTGGCTGCCAAAGCCATGGCTTGGAAAATGGGTGCAGACTTGGCCTCACAAGGAACCAGAAGTTCTCCCTGTGATTAACCCTGGCTCCATTGCAATTTTGTTGTGGTAAGAAGGGAAAAAAAGTCGAATATATGAGACATTCCATGAGGAAGGGAACAGGTTGAAATGAAAAGACTACATACTGGAGGAGGAAAGATTCCTTCTTTTAGGAACTCTGCAAAGGTGACTCCAGTGAGTAATCTCATCTCTCAGTTTCACTTACCTCTCATGATGCTTTGTTTTCATTCTAATAAATATTTCAAAGCTCAGATTTGTGAAAGACTTTTTTTCATGAGCTTTAATTATTAAATCAAGTAAGGTAAATGAGTATAGCAGAAAAGATAAATATAGAATTTCATAGAAGATAAATATAAAATTTCATATAGAATAATTTTCAAAGAAATTACACATGGACATTTTCTGACTGTGGCTCTAATAAATATCTGAGTATCTATACTTTTTTTCTCCTTGAATTATGTATGCATCAGCTGCAGAGTGTATAAGCATAAAGAAAACTTACTTCCTGGAATGTTTATGACATGCCTAAAATATTAATAGCAACAATAACTTAATTCAAATGAAAAATAAACATACTTACAGTATACTTTTTTTCCTGATTCTAAACTGATTTGATTGAGACATTGCAGTTATTGAGAAAAACATGATCCTTACATTGTATTTGCTATACAGGAATTCTATATACTGATTTTTAACTAAATTTAAAATAATGACAATATTTTCACGTGCCATAGAAAGTATGGATTATTACAAAAGCTCAAGTAAAGAAATGATGTCCTTATGTTTGATGTCATAATCTTGTTGGAATAACCAGATGAAGTAATAAAACCATTGAGTTTGTTAAGTAGCACTAACAGAAAAAAAAATTAAAATATTTTAAAATATGTATATATATGTGTGTGTGAGTGAGTGAGTAAAAAATATGTGTCCGTTTGAGGGAGGTCCCATCCCTGAAAATGTTCAAGTGTTCAAGGCCAGGCTGGAAGGGGCTTTGAGCAACCTGGTCTAATGAAAATTGTCCCAGCCCATGACAGGGGGATGGAACTCAATGGTCTTTAAGATCCCTTCCCAAACATTCTGTGATTCTGCGAGAAAATTTTAAGGTGGATGTTGAACATACCCAGTGTTCTTTCTAATATAGTATAATAATGGTAAACATCATGTAGAATTTGTTATAAATTATTAAAAATGTACTATAAAATTTCAACATAACTTTTGAAATTGAAGAAGAAATAAAAATCCTGTAGGGCTGCAGCAGGGAGTAAAAATCACTGTTGGTCTTTAGATATCTTTAATCCCTGCACAGAAAAGCAAAGTATATCCTCATCATTTTATGGAGGATGTATGTATCGTTAAACAAATATGCAGGAGATTTTTAGTTCAAATTGTAGGAACAAATTACATAGAAACAAGTAGGAAATGGCCAGGAAGACCCCATAAAAGTTTAAATGGATTAGAAAAGGATTCTGCAAATTCATGTAAAATTGGTCCACCCTTTTGCGTGTTAAACACAATCAGACGCATAAACTGCTGACTGCAAAGACAATGTCCCCAGAGAAAAATCTGCCTGCTCAATGACTATGTCTTTTTTAATACAACTATCATGTTGGCAAGCAGGATGCTGGAATAGGAAAAAGCTGTAGCCTGTCTCTTTTTCTCCTAATGGGGAGCAATTCTTTGTTTGTTATTGGGGAAAAAAAAAAGAAAAAAGAAAAAAGAAAAAAGAAAAAAGAAAAAAAAAAAAAAGTACCTCAGCATTTAATTATGTTTGTAAATGTGTCCTAGACTTAAGGTTGAACATACAATTAATTTATTCACTGATTTGGTGGGTTTGAATTTCATTCTTCAAATTATTTATTGTAGAACTCTAAGAGGTTCCAGTGATCCCAGCACAGACAGGTCACAAGAGTGTGCCCGTAGTTTGCCCTGCTCCCCCACTTCTGGCAGGTGAACTTTCATATCTTTGAATTAAGAAATGGCTGTTTAAAACTTTGAGGTGAAGTGTGAAGAGCAGTAAGATCACATCCAATTAAAAAATAATTCTCCAACAATGTTAACTTACAGGTCACTCATCTTTTTAAGATGCCATAAATAATTTATTCATTACTAATTAGCTGCATCTACTTTACCATCACATTTCCTATTTAATGAGCAACAGGAGAGCATTATGTTGATTTAAACCTATACGACTTGTCAAAAAAGAGTCAATTAAAATGATTCTCTTCAGGAAGCTCCAATAGAATTCAGGACAGGATTACATCAGAAACAAAATTGAACTTTCTGTCCTGTAGGTATTTTTGAGAGCTCAAACAATTTCTGCCCCAAACTGAAACAAACAGAGTGGATCTGTTTATTTGTAAGGAAGGCAGAGGCACGTCAGTTTGAATCAGTCACTCTGTATATCCTGATTGCTTATATTTCATGCTTATATTTCAACTCTGTTCTGCAATGTGCTGTCAGGAGATTGGATTAGGAAGAACCTTTATTGTAGCAATTCTTAGGATGCTGGAAGGGAAAATTAGGTTTACTTTCTTTTCTGAAAAGTTTTGAAGGGTGAAAGAGACTCCCCATGGTGCCACGATGCGGCTCCTGTTGGCACAAACAGTGCAGGACTTTCAGCTCTTCTCCCAAGCAACAACGCTGGGCAGAAGCTCCCTTATTTTCCACATGAAAAGACAGCTCCAGGGGAGTATTAAAAACTTAAACCTAGCTAAGTGAAGGAGAGGATTCATCTGACACAGTCTTAGCTGATTGGGTTTGGTCACACACATTGATAATACAGGGATGTGGGCAGTGAGCTCACAGGGACACCTCTGCAGTGCAGGTTCTCAAACAAGGCAAGATGACTCCTGCCACAAAGATTTTGAGCTAATTATCATGATAAGTTTCCTGTACCTCTCATTCCTTCAGGACAGCAGATATGACTGCAACCTTTTATCTAATTTCTCAAGACTTACAAATTTTGTACTTGTTTACGAAATTAGGATGACAATTTCTAGACACCGGGAATGTAGGGATATTTTTATCTGTATATATAGATATGCCCTTAAAAACAAAATATTGTACACTTTATTGATTAAAACAATTGACCAGCTCACCAAACCTTGGATTTCTAAAACAAAGCTCCTAATTAAAGGTGAAATATTATCTACAGTTAATAGTAAAAGAGGGACAACTCCAGAAACCCAAACCAGTTTGTTTGGAAACCCAATTTAGGATTTCAGCTGGAGAAAATCACCTTTCTGAAAACATCAAGCTTGTAAAAGACGTGTGTTATGGACAGGGAGAACAAGCTTTTAACATGAGAGTTATTCTGACCTGTGGTACTCAGAATGCAGGAGTGTGAAATGAGAGAGAGAACAAAGGTACAAAAAGATCATGGAGCACTTGTTTAATGGTTACTTTAAATTTTCATGGTTATTTAAATTGGATTAGCTTCAATTCTCAAATGGTCTGCCTGAAAAAACAATCCTCTCATCCCTAATGAAAAGATGAGAATTAAGAGTGCCAGGAGCATGCCTACAGGAGCAGAGGAATAGCCTAGCGGCCTTTAGGAGGTCTTTACTTTCATTTTTTTACACTGACAGTCTTTCTCTTGCTCAAACAAAATATTTCACACCCAAAGCCTATGAACATGATGTTCTTTGCACCAGGAGCACTCAGGGTTGGACTTGCCAGAGATTAGATGGAAATCTCCTGAGTTTTAGACCCCATTTATCTTCCAGCCCCCAGACACTTGACTCTTTTCCAGCTGATGATTAATTAATTGACTGTGAAGCTCTTAGCACAGTTTTCCCTTGCACATATCTTGGTTCTATCACACCTCCAGAGTTTTGGGCTGCACAGGCAGCTGGGCTGCCTCTGAGACCCTGTGCGGCATTCCCTGATGTCAAAGGGAGCTGGAAGTCTGCAACCAGGAAAGAAAACACCATCATGTAGCATTTTAAAATGTTTGTCTTCGAGTAGGTTTTAAAAGTTGCTTTTTCTTTTTTTTTTTTTTTTTTTCTCTAGCCTTTCTCTGTAATCTAGAAATTGCAGTATTGTCAGGACCAATAACACATACACAATACATAATAAAAAATACATAATTCTGAATGCTCTGAATGAATTTTCATTGCAGTCAGATCTATTTCCAGCAGAGCTCAGTTTGTGTATTTCTGTCTCAAAATAAGAAATATCAGTATTTAAAAATAAAAGCAGGACCTTGATGGGTTTAAAATAACTCTGATACCACACAACTCTTCCAGGCTATTAACTCTCTGGGAATGCAGCTTGTCAGATAAATCTGTTCCGATCTGTGGCTCGTTCCGTATTTATCCCAGTTCCTTAGAGACAGTTCTACAGTTTTGTCATTTGCTTAATAATTTCATATAAGTTAAAAAAAAAAAAAAATAAAGCACACTTTTTTTTTTTTTTTAACTACAAAAAGGCACTTTAAATTATGAAACTATTGTAGAGTCCCACTGTTGCTAGAAGAAAATACAAAGAAGTGCAAAGTCATCATGCAATGGCACAAATGCTAATTCTGAAAAGAAATATTCATTTATTTATGTCAAGATGAGAGGTATTTTCTGTAAATTCACAATAATACGTGCACATCTGGATTCTATCACTATGGGGTGGAGTTATGATTTAAGTTTTAAAACTTTAATACTAATTTATTTCTTTTAAATCATAGATGTTCTACATTTTCAAATTTGAGCTTCCCTAATTTATTTCTTTTTAAAGTTCTGACTCATCATGTAATGGAATTTAGGTGTCACACTATAGACTTCTTTTTGTTTGCTGCTTCTTGTAGGGTCATTCAGAATAATCCACTAATTTTTTAAATGTGATTTGGAGTTAGGCTTTAGATAACTGGATTTCATTACCTTCAGCCTTAACTCTGCATTTCTTGTTTTATCTCTTCCCTGGTTCATCTTATCTGTAAAAAAAATCCTGTGTGAAATTATCTTTAGAAGAACAATTTTGTTCAATATCTGCTGAAGAAATTTTCATTTATGAAAAACAATGTAGGTAGAAATGCCTATCAATCCTGAAAATGCATTTTTCAGTCATATCCAATGCTTCAGGCAGCAAGTTGAAGGCCTCCATCCACAGCACAGGCAATAAAAATGACATAAGAAGTATAGAATTACCTTCATAATTTGAATGGACAATTAACTGAAAAGTTAAAAAAATTAATACTTTTTTTTTTTAAATTGTCTAAAAAAACCCCACCTGGAAACCTATAAAATAATATAATTCCACAAAAATTATGCTTTTTTATTCCATTATTGTAAAAAAACCTAAAAATAGGGAAATTATATCAACTTTCAGCTAGTGGTGGTGGATAAATTTCAAGTAAAAAATTTTTAAACAATATTAATATGAGAATAGCTATGCAAACACAAAGGCTTTGTCCCGGTTCTAAAGGAGCTAAAAACAGAAAAGTAAAAGCACAGAGAAAACATATTGACACCACTTAAAAACTTAGTAATTTCTTCACATTCTTAAAAAAAAACCCAAATCCAACCATTTCATTAAAATGTAAGAACATAGCATGCACGGGTATGGTTGGGTTTTTAAAATTTTCTCAGAATGCTCTTTCTTTCATTCCCTCAAATAAATACATGTCAAGAGAATTCAACAATATCTGATATATCTTGATTTCACTGGAATTGGGTGCTAGTGACCTTTCTGTGAGCAGTTTTAGAAAGAAAGCCATCCATAACTCAACATTATTGATAAGGAGATGACCCTGGAGAAGGAACTTGTCCCCAGTGCCTCCCCAAGGCAGTGTCTGGGACAGAGCAGGGAATCTCTGAGATCTCATCTGGTGCCAGTGACTTGGATTTCTTCAGTGCAAGAAATTTTTCACTGCTGTGAACTCTTCACTGTCGCTCTGGTTGTTCATTTGATTGCATTAACCAACCTTCAATTCTTCCACTGCTCGTTTTTTTTTCATGTTCTCAGCAGTGCTGAAGTAGCTGAAGAGATCTATCACTCGTGACATTCTGTTACCTCTCAGATCCAGATTTATGATGCTCTTATCTATATGACACGGGGAACTCATATTTGATGTACTGTGCTGGTTTTACAGCTCTATGCACGGCTTGGTGTGAAACTCCACAACATGAAAGTAATAGTGAACAATTGATCTATATTTTCACTAGTTCACTGAAAAGTTCCTCTGGGGTTAGAGGTTAGCTTTACCACTGTGTGAACCGCATGCCCTTCTTAAAAAATCTGATTTGTATCATAGTGTCGCTGCGTGAGTTGTGTTGTCCTCTAGCACTTCTGGGTTAAAGGTTACTCTGAGTCTCCAAAAACTTCTTAAATTTTGAAGTAAATTGCTGAATTACGATAAATCTTCAGAACCATACAAAAAAAAAAAAAAACCAAAAAAAAAAAAAAAAAAAAAAAACAAACCAAAAACCAAAAAAAAAACCCCACCCAAACAAACAAAAAACCCCCACAAACAACCAAAAAAAAAACCCCCCAAACCAAAACCAACCAACCAAAAACCCCAGAAACACTCCCCCCCCCGCAAAAAAAAAAAATAACCAAAAACCAGCTCTGCATATTGCCTTGTAAATTATTGACCTTTCAGAAGCCAAAGTGGAGAATTGGAAATGGGGCTCATAGAAAAAAAAGAGCATTTTTTTTATCGCAGAATTACTGTCTTCATTTATTTCCACACCAGCAATTGCACAGAGCATTGAGTTTGTCCTCAGCAGTGATCCCAACCACTGGCAAAGCCTGATTATCTCATAGAGTATAGGGTTTATGGCAGCTTTTGATTTTTCTATGGAGAATTTTCAGGGGGAAAAAAAAAAAAAAAATCCAAGACCATAACTGGAATACCACAAATGAAAAAAAAAAAAAAAAAAAAAAAAAAAAAAAAAAAAAAAAAAAAAAAAAAAGTCTGAAAAGAAAGAAGGCTATTATAAAGAGAGTTGAACACACAATACGCATATGTTAGTGTGTAAGTGTGTACAAATGTGAAGATCTATTTATTTATATTCTCAATTGGACAAGTGTGCAGCTTTACACAGATACACAAAAAAGTTTGCAACAAAGTTGAGAGAATAAAACCAATGACACTGGATTTTTTATTGTTCTTTTAAGGATGAAATGTTTTTCCTCAGAACACCATTTTTGTGTCTTTATCTGGGCTGCAATAAGTTCTGTTTCTGGCTTCTTATAATAACAATTCTGATACTAACACATCCACCTACAATTTATATCAATAGCAGACATCTTCAATAGCTCTCCAACTGCAAATTATTTTGAAAGAGAAACATCTGTACATATTGCTATTTTTATACAGATTGTAAAGTCTGTGAAAACATTTTTCTCCCTGAGAAACCTTTTTCTCTTTTCTTGTTTTTATATTGGAATAGAAGGAGCTTAGCTATGCTGAAAAAATACTTGATCAAAATATAGAAACCAGAGTTGGTTGGGGTAACATTGTCTGCACAACCAGAAGTGGAGCTGTTCAGGTGGCTACCAAAATCCCAGTAACATGCTTAAAATAGTCTTTACTCTCCATTTGATGGTGACTTCTGGCACTGAGGAATTATTATTTTGAACTGTAACCACATTTCTCAACACAAGAGGCTGAATTTAGTTTGTGGAAGAGAGGTGTGATCAGAGAAGTTGTTTCTTCTGCATTTTTAGTGTCTTAAAATGTGGAGCTGATACAAAAGACCTCAATCACCCAACCCTCAGGAAGAACAAATCCAAGATATCCACACTTTAAGCTTCCAGTAGAACAAAATGAAGAACCAGCAAATCATTACTCATTGCGTTGCTCCATTTCCCCACATAAGTTAATCCTTTGAGCAGTTTTTGAGAATTAAGTATTCTCAAAGTACTTTTTTTCCTGATTGGAAAACTTCTTTATTCCTGCACCAGGCTTCACAGCCTCCGTTTTCATATTCTAGAAAATCTTTTGGAGATTTGTACAGAAAGATGTTTATGGATACTAAAACACAGTTAAATTTGTAATGAAATGTAAACCCCAAACATGCTTGGAAAGACTTTTTCACACATCCAGTTGTAGGTAAATCTCACTGATGGGAATACGAACTATTTGATTGCAATATATATGTTATTATATCATTACCCCTTTGATAAAAATAAAGTCATGAAAATAATCCCCATATTTATAAGATATTTTTTACCACCATGCTGTTAAGGTCTAGAGTAATTTCTCCATAAATAAGCACGTAATTTTGTCCACAAAGTGCAGTCAGTTTAAATTACAGCTAGAGAAAAAGATCATGAATATTGTCTCTGTGAAAATTGGTGCCATTTTTACTATTGATTGACCAGCATTCCTATAAGTTATTACTTTTTGACTAAATAAGCATTGGTTTAAAATATCTGCTTTGAAGAATTCTTTCAAAGTAAAGGATAACCAACAGCATAAAATGGTGATGGTAACTCTGGGCTTAATTAAAAATTACTACTGAAAATTTTTGTTCTGAACCATACAGCCAAAATCACAGAGATAATTATATACAAAAATGCATGCATACTTAATTCCATATTTAATGTAATAGCTGATATATGTCATAGTGCACTTTACAGGGACCATTTTACTCTTCATTCCAAATTAGCTCTTCTGCATTTTTGTAAACATACATTTTTCAGCTCTGGTCCTATCTTTTAGTTTTTCAGGTCTGCACAATAGATAGGACTTAATTTGTATCCTATTTCTTAAGAATTCAATTTTCCTGAGTTAGCGGCTATTACCATAGCCTTTTCATTGCAATTTATCACATTTGATTTCACATATTGGTTTGGTTTTCTGGGCTCCTGATATTGCTTTCACCTTAAATAAACCTCACATTCTTAAGGTCCTGGTATTAGGAATGAGAGAGAGGGGAGAAAAGAATCGCCTCATGGTAGCAGAAAGTTGGCTAAAGGAGCCAATAACAATTTCTGTCTCTCAGCTGTACTCTACTGAATTAAATGCAATAGAACATGATGCTATTGTGACTTTCATTAGTGTTTTGGGGAATAATACTGTGTGTGAGAAATCCCTATATTTAAAAGGACAGTTTTATAAATCCAGAAGTAGGACTGTCTGTGATCTCAGGATTACCTTCACCTTACTGGAATTGGCATTCCTTTTGACAATTTTCCAGTTGAAAATATCCACAGGAAATATAAATCTTTGGACAAATCTCAGCTGATATCCAACTATTTCTGTTCAAAAGCCACCAAGATAAGCTGAAGAGCTGCAATGTAGGTACATCACAAAATCCCTCTTCTAGACAAGATTCTTACTGAATTATCTATCCCAAAATTCACCACAATATCACCTCTAAGTCTATGGAAATGATTTCTCATGGCAGCCAGATGTCTATAAAGCATGACAACAGAAGTCAGCCTGAGGGCCTTTGGCTGGAGAAGCAAAAGCTCACACCTCAGGCTCAGTACAAGCCTTGTGGGACACCAGAGAGAAATATGAGGACCAGAATAATCTAGTTTTTACTGTGATTAAGGCAATAAATTTCAAGTCTCATATTTTAAAAATGCTAGATGTACAAATATCACCAAAAGTTGTTTTTTCACCCAGTGTTAAGAAAACATTTTGACCAGAAGTTCTTAGCCAACCTGCCTGGCATCAAGAGAAAAAAATACAATATAACCCATGAACAAAAATTCAACCTCAATAAATCATTTTGCAGCCTGGGAAATAATTTTTATTCAAGAAGAATATATGTAAGACTCATCAAACTAAGAAGAATCTTAATTCATCTATTATATCTGAAAATCATAGCCTAGAAATAAGTCAGAAAATGGTAACAAGCCAAAACAACACGTTATGTACTCACTTGTTTCTCAGCATGTTTGTAGGTTTTACAAGTCTCTGAAAACATGAGAATAGATCTTCCATAATCCCATCCATGAATGCAGTGCTGAAGTGAAATGTAATTTCTTTTTAAAAAATTCAAAAGGGCTGAGTTTCTAAAAACAAAATTCCAATGCATTTTTGAGTGCCTGTAAACATTCATATGAAAAGACAGAATGTTCCACAGTTTTAAATACAAGTAGAATGAAGAAAGTAACTTCTTGCATCTGCACTTCCCACCTCCAAGTTTTATTTCATGCCGTTGTTGTTGTTTCATTAAAAAAAAAAAAAGAGCAATGCTCAGTTGTTATTTATTCCCTTTCTCCAAGCCTTTGTCATATGTCACATTGTTCTTTTTGCCTCCATCATCCATATTTCATATCTTTGCCAAATATCATGTCTTTTCCTCAGCTGAAAGATTCCAGTCTGTTTGGGTGAGTTTCAAATCAGACAAGAAGTATCCTAGAACTGCATCTTTCAAATAATATGAACCTTTATTTCTAGAAAATACATTTGAGAAATATCATTCTGTTAACCTCAATAAAGACATATTTGCTGAACCTAAATGTTTATACCCTCTCACATTTACAGCCTCAAGTTAATCTTTGATGACCATAGTCTGTTTTGCTTACAAATTTCTTTTCAGAGGTGTTCTATGAGGAGTGTGAGGTTCCTCACACAAGGTTCAAAGAAAGAAGCAATTCAGACCCAGGTATAGTAAACTTTGGTCTATCTCTGCTTTTGCTGGTTGAGAAAATTTTCCTTTAAGGGCGTCAAGTTGGAAAAAGTAACCAGGGTCATGCCCATGGCGACCAGTCCTATAGTATCATAGTCGTGTTAAGGTGGCCAACAAGCCAACAATATCCATGAAAAACAAATGTACTGGGGAAAAAAAACCCTAAAAACAAGTATCGTGAAATAGCAATTTCAAAGAAAAAAAAAAAAAAAAAAAAAAGAGCCCACCACAAGACAGATACAAAAGAATAAAGTAAATTAATTACTCAGACTGTTGGTTTGTCCTGCTGAAAATCCCTAATTATGATATGAAAATTCATTTGAATTTTGATGTTGCATCTACAAATTCAGGTACAGTATTCAGAAAGAGAGAGGATTAAATGCTGACACCACAGAAGTCAATGGATGTCCTGAAGTCAATGACGAAATTCTCCTGAATTTAATGAGCTTAATATTTTAAATTCAGAAAATCCAAGAGGCCGTGAACTCCCATCTGGAACTCATGACTCTTTGCAGAGTACTGGGGAGGAGGGGAAACATGAAATATCCTATTTTCTAGTGATATGGACATTTCAAGAGCTGGAAGACTACAAAATCACTGTCATGAGAGGCTGGTGCAAATTTTGAGTGGATACAGTATAAATTCATTATTCTGGAAAAGATACTGAAGAAGATAATTTTGCACCACAGGTTCAGTAAAGGAAACATCAAACAAATCTCCCTGGGATTTTCCACTCTATATTTGGATTAGCCAATAATGTGGCCCCCTTCGTGTAGCAAGATCACTGAAAATACACAAATCCAAGCCCTAGGGATTGCTGTAGCCAGAGTTAATACAAACTGTGCTGAAAACAACCCTTCAGCCACAAAGAACTCATGTGGATTTGAAAGTTCATATCCTATATTGCTTGTCAATATTATTATCTGCGGGAAAAAATTAAGGTCTATGAAAAATAAAAATTGGTGCATAAACAAAAGTGTATTTTGCGGGGGTCATAGTAAATTTAAGGGTTTTTGTTACAACTACTTCCCCATGAATATACATAAGCCTAAATATCCCATTAGTGTTTAATTATACAGCCATTAGAAGAAGAAAATTGCCAGTGAAAACAGCTATGAAAAATGTATACCATTTACAAAACCATACATAATATACCACAGATATTTTCAATATCATAGGAAAAAGATGACTCTGAGGATATCAGCATTGCATTTAATCGCTTTTATACATTATCAAATCTTTCATTATGTAGA